>NW_027187352.1:17949432-18066124 GCF_028583685.1 Petaurus breviceps papuanus
CACACACACACACACACACACACACACACACACACACACACACACACTTTCTTACCAGAAATGTTTGTTGCCTTGGTTAAACCATATATATAGATAATTGGGTTTTTTTTGCTTTTTGGAAGGCAGGGCAATTGGGGTTAAGTGACTTGCCCAAGGTCACATGGCTAGTAAGTGTTAAGTGTCTGAGGTCATATTTGAACTCAGGTCCTCCTGACTCCAGAGCCTGTGCTCTATTCACTGCACCACCTAGCCACCCTAAGAAAATCAATCTTAATCTCTAGATAATAATAACACTTACTTTTTTCAGGGTTGTAAGGATCAAATGAGATGATATTTGTAAAGGATTTAGCATGTTGTCTGACATATAGCAGACACTTTAAGAGGATCTCATTTCCATCCTTCCTTCAAAAAGCTTACAATCTAACGAGGGAAGATGACAGATAAAACATGTCATCTAATCTGACACCCTCATTTTATATATCAAAAAGCTGAGACCCAAGGAGACTGGATGATCTAACCAAATTCAGAAAAGTATTAAGAACCATGATTCAGATCAATGTCTTCCAATATATGCCATGCCTTTTGTGCCTGCCTTTCCCAAGTCCCTCTCTCCACTTACCATGTCCTAAGCACTGAACAATACTTAATTTCTCTAGGCTTCTTTTTTTTTCTCTCCTGGAAAACAAAGGAGCATTGGATAATGATTTTTCAGGCTCCTCCCACTTCCAGTATTCTCCTCTATGATTCTGTATAGTAGAAGTACCAGATAAGAACAAGAAAACCTGGGTGCTAGTTCTAGATCTGCCCTTGTCTCAAGATATGATCACTCTTCTTTGCATAGCCTTAGTCCCTTCATCTGGAATGTAAGGCAATTGGACTTGATCCCTGGGGTGCCTTTTGGTTTCAACAAGTTGTGGTTCTACTGCACACACACCCACACAGATTCAAAGATTCAGATCTCTTCCGATTAGAATATGGCATACTGATGCTACGGGTGTGCCTCCCTTTGGAGAGATTTAGCATTGGGAAATCCAGAATGATGAAAATATAAACTGACACAATTCTTCATGCTACAAAAGGATGCATACAGTAATTTCTTTGAATAGTGAACTTCCCTAGTTGTATTTAAAATATGATTAAATTTATAAGAAAAAAATTGCCACTTTCAACTTTTTAGGAATATGCCTAATTTCACAAAGCAAGGCACAGCTGTGTTGCTATCTCTGTGTGCAGCTTTTGCTGAAAATACCTTGCATTTGTTAAGAGCTTTGCATTGTACAAAGTGCTTTCATATATTTGTCTCATTTGAGCCACACAGAACCCTGTGAATTGGGCAGATATTAATTCCATTTTACCAATGAGGAAATTGAGGTCCAGAGAGTTTGTTACATTTGCCCTGTTTTATAGACAAAGAAAGCAAAGCCCTGAAAAGATAAAATTTATTTGTATATTTGTTCAAAATCACATAGTTGCTTAGTGGCAGAGGTGGGATGAGAATCCTGTTCTCCTGACTTAGCCAAAGCTGCTTTGTGCCTCCTTAAAAAAGGAGGAGACAGCATGGTAGTGGAAAAAACTAACTCTGGATACTCAGACCTGGATTCAAATCCTCATTGACATTTATAACCTGTGTGCAAGCTATTTATTCTTCTGACTCTCTGAAAAAACTCATCTGTAAACTGGGTTATAGCTAGGTGATGCAGTGGATAGAGCACCAGACCTGGAGTCAGAAAGACTCTTCTTCATGGTTCAAATCCAGACTCAGAGACTTACTAGCTGTGTGGCCCTGGGCAAGTCACTTCACCTTGTTTGCCTCAGTTTCCTCATCTGTAAAATGAGCTGGAGAAGGAAAAGGCAAATCACTCCAGTGTCTCTACCAAGAAAATCCCATAACGGGGTCACAGGGAGTCAGATATGACTGAACAACAACAAAATGGAAAAAGGTTTTTGAACTAGATGACCTCTGAGGTGTCTGAGGTCTCTTCAAGGTCTAGATCTAGAAGTCTATATTTACCCCTCATACACCTTGACTTGTAGGTATAATTTTTAGGCATTATGGGGTTTGCAACACCAGCTCTTTCTCTTACAAGTTGCCAGGTACCTTTGAGGAAGCTACAAAGACTTTTAAAGAACTGATTTCAAAGATGAAAATGCTTAGGGTTACTTGCAACATCCTCTGGGATCTTGCTGCATCATCAAGAGGTGGTGTCCCCTTGCTTTCCTCAGGGGCATGAGAGTGGGATTCTGTGATCATCACATTTAGAGATGGAAGCTACTTTTGTAAGGTCCCACATCTGAGGTTATGCCCAAGTCCTATCCCTAACAGTGCTTTCTCTCTTTACTTAGAACTCTAGGAACATTTAGATTTCTTCAAACCCAGTTCATATGCTACCCCTCTACATGAGACCTTTCCACATCTCCAGCAAATGTTAATGCTTATCTTTACCCCAATTACTTTGCATTTATTTTGCATGTTTTATGTGTTTATTTAACATCATCATTAACATCAATAACAAGAATTGATTGAGTATTTACTGTTTTCCAGGCATTATGCTGAGCACTAGCTATTCAAAGAAAGGCAAAACCCTCTCCATATTGCCCCCTCCCCAACCCACCTGGAATATTAGCTCCCAAAGGGTGGGGATTGCTTTCCTTTTTTTCTTTGGATTCCCATTGCTTAGCATTGAATATGAAACACCATGGGCATTCAATAAGTGTTTACTGATGGGAAGGAGCCGAGCCAGGTCCTCCAGCTCCAGAGTGAGCTCTCCTCCCACTGGACTCTAAGACCCTTGCAGTCAGCCTGGACTTTCTTGGCTCAGTACCTGGCCCCTGCAGCCCCAGGAACCCTTTTCTCTGACTCTTTAGTTGTGACCTGTAGACCTCCTTCTAAGATCTCACACCAAGCCAACCTCTCCTTGCTCCAGCTGCTTGGCTCCGGCCCTGCATAAATTAGAATGCCTAAATAGAATCACCACAAGCATATCTCTCACTCCAAACTTCATGACGTTTTCCTTTCAGATCATGCAGGAGGTGACACTAACCTCAGAAAAAGAAAAGCACATTTTTTGGGCAGAAGCAATAACAGGCTTTGCAAGAACAATTCATCTCTACAGCCTGGACTCCTGAAAGCTAACATTCCCTCTGGACACTGAAGCTTAAGACCTGATTGCAACCATTTCACATGATTCAAAGAAGAGAAATATTATTTTTCTTCCTTGTCTTAGTACCAATAACAATTCTCATATCTGTAGCACTTTGCATTTATTGTCCTACCTTGGGCATCCTAAAAGTTCCATGAAGGTGATAATGGAAATATATTTGGTCCCATTTTCCAGATGAAGAAACTGAGATTCAGAGAGTTGAAGTAACTTGCCCAAGATCCCATATGGAGTCAGTGGCATCTTCTGACTCCAGGTCCAGCGTCCTTCTCATTTCACTATATGGTATGTCTGTGGGGCACAGTCCCCTACAAAGTTTTATATATATGAAAATAGAAGCATAGGCTTTATCCCATGTGGGATCAGAGGATCATAAAAACAAAACATGGATTTCAAGCTAGTAAGGTCTTTGAAGGTCAAATTGTCCAATACAATCATTTCACAGAGGAGAAAACTGAAGTCCAGAGAGGTTGTGACTTGAGTAAGTACAGGTAGAAGCAGAACCAAGGGTCAACCTAAGCCCAAAGTTTCAAGGACTTCTTCTAGTATTTATTAAGTGCTATCACAATAGGAATGCTAAGATAATGGAATTTTAGTATTAATAATAATGGTTGGCAGTTATATAGTACTTAAAAGTTGGTGAAATACTTTACATATTTGATTTTATTTTTGTTTAGGCACTCAACAAACATTCATTAAGCATTTACTACTACTACTACTGCTGCTGCTACTACTACTCTTACTGCTATTGTTACTACTACTGCTGTTGCTACTACTACTACTGCTGCTGCTGCTGCTGCTACTACTAATACAAATAATAATAATAACTAGCATTTATATAGCACCTACTTTGTGCCAGGCACTGTGCTAAATCCTTTTTAAAAATATCATCTTATTTGATCCTCTCAGTAACTGTGTGGTAAGGGCTAGTAACCCTCATTTTTTACAGTAGAGGAAACTGAGGCAAATAGGGGTTGTGACTTGCCCAGAGTCACACAGCTAGTGAATTAGGTTGGATTTGAAGTGAAGGTTTTTTTACTCCAAGTCATGTGCCAGGCATTATTCTAGCAACTAGAGATGCCAAGAAAAAAAATAAAGAAACAGTTCGTGGTCTAAAAGAAATTTTTTTCTATGAGGGGGGTGGGATACCATGTGCACAGAAAAGTAAATGTTAAATATATAAGCTATATTAAACAATATGGGCATTCTTATAAATAAAATAACACAGACATGAAAAGCACTAACCTGAGCTGACCCTTGGGGAAAGTCAGCAAATCAGTCAGGCATAGGTAAGGTGCGAGTATAGTACAAGCATAAAGAAAACCTATTCCAAGATATCAAGCCAGGAGGTGGGATGTGTTATGTTTGGAACAAGGAGGCTGGTTTGGCTGGAATACAGAGAGTGGGAAGTGAAGTGATGGGCAAGAAGCCTGGAAAGGTAGATTAGAGCCTACTTGTATCTCTTTGGAGCCTCACAACAACCCTCTGATGTACTACATTTTGCAAATAAGCAAAGTAAGGTAGAGAGAGACTAGTAAATGCCAGAGTGGGGATTTAAACCTAGATCTTCTGGATTCCCAGTAAGGCACTGTATCCAATACATAAGGGCTAATAAAAAAAAGAAACTATTAATAAATAAACAAATAAGAAAGCAAAAAAGTAGATAGAGATAGGAAACATAGATAGAATTCAGATAGATAAATACTAGATGATAGAAAGCAGAGATAAGAAATGACAGAAAATAGCAACATAAATAGAAAGAACAGCTCGATAGATAAATAAAAGTTCACCTCGGATCACTGGTATACAGCACTCATTACACTTCCTGCAAGGATCTGGCTATGGTAATTGAACATGTTCTTCCCCAGAGTTATGCAAAGCACTTTCAAACCTGGCTAAATAAGGAAGATATTTTTTTCAAGCTGCCTTTTTTCCCCCTAATCAAAGTCACTGTTATGGAAAGTTAGGGCAATGGTTGAACAAGCACTTTCATTAGAGACATTGTTTTTAAGCTCCCATCAATTTTCCAAATCCACAGGGATGAAATTTCTCTTTTGCTCCTTACTTTCTCCTGTCAAATTGTTCCTACACTTCAGAAACCACAGGCTCCCAGAAACATTCGACACACAGTGTTTTGCCCAGACCCCATCACTCCTCCTCTCCTCTTCCTGCCTGTGGAAGGCCCAGAGCTTCATTATTTTAAGAATTAACAGTTGAACAGCTGCTGATACAGAGCCCCAAAGTGCTAGGGACATGACAGATACTCAGTAAATCCTTGTCAATGGATTGGTACCGCAAGAGGACAGTTCCTTTTTTTTGCTATGCTTGATGTCCTAGGGTTGCACAAGCTTGACCAGGAGAAAGAGCACAGGACTGGAAATCAAGAGACTTAAGTCTTTCCCTGACTGTTACATCAATTGTTACATGACCTTGGACAAGTCACTTTACTTTTCTTGGTTTAGTTTTATTCTCTGTAAAATGAGAGGATTTCAAGACTTTCCCCAGCTCTGCTCTAAAGTTTATTGCAACTCTTACAATGCTCTGATTCAAAGATTCCTTCTTTGACACAATTTGTAAGGTCTCACCCAGCTCTAATATCCTATTTACTAAAGGCTCCTTTCAACTCTAACATTCTAGATTTTGTCTTCTATTGTCAATCGATCAACAAGCATATATTAAACACTTACTATGTATCCGGCATTGTGCTAAGTGCTGTTCTATATTGCATCCAATCAATCACCAGAACTTCTGTGGGCATTTTGGCATCTTTTCTGTCACTGAGCCCATCTCTCCACAAGAAGCAGTCACCTTCCAGACCAAGATCTCTAGAAACTATACTTCAAGTGAGGGTTTAATCCCCTCAACTTTAGACCTATACCCTGTGACTAAGCTGTCCTGACTGATGAGTGAATGAAAACTCATCTCAAGCTCCTAAATCAAGGGGGGCCGAGATCATACTTCAGGTACCATTCAGCCATTAGAGCGTACTCAGCACAGGCATCTTACTATGTGTCCTGCTGCCATGGACATGTTAGAGCCCTTCCTTTGGCATGTCCTGTTATTGCTCTGGGAATAATGACTACATCAGAACTATCCATTGCTATTATAAGGATTATGATAATCTCTTACTATATGACTCCATTCATGATCTCTGTTATGGTCTATATCAAAACTTCCTTCCCTGACCACTGCTCCCCTAAATACTGTCTCCCCCAATTAAAAGGCAAAGTCTGTCTCCTTTTTGTATTTGTCTTCCCAGACCCTAAGCACGGGATCTCAAAAATGATTGTTGATTATTTGCTTAATTAAGGTCTTTTTTAGCTCTGACATTTAATATTTTGTCTCTAGCTTTCCATGTTCTAAGGTCTCTTCCAGTTCTTTCATTATACCTGCACTCTTGCTTTTACTCTGCCATCTTGGCTCCACCCCCGCCCTCCCCCCCCATATCTGCACTCTTTGACTGTTTTTCTGATACCTAATTTAAGAGAGGTTTGTGTTTTTGCTTGCTTGTTTTCTTTATATGTAAATACATCTGACTAATGACATCTGGGGATTTGTGTACAGCAACAAAAATAACACTTTTTTTATTAGTTTCCAAACTTTCAATCACAACTTATAATAAATAGATACTGGCTATTATTGAAATGTTTGACAAAATTACCCATCTCTAGGCATTTGCCCAGCACAACCTGTAGATAATGCATTAACAGGTAGATGACTTCCAAATGTTATTTTTGCCACCACATGGGGGTGTAGTGCTCCTGGGATAGGAATGTGTATTATCAATCCTAACAGTGAGATTCAGTGATTCTGTTTTTAAAAACCTGATATACATTGGCAACAGCAGTTTTGAACATGACACCTCCCCTTCGTATTTGTATTTGAACCCAAAAGATTACTCCAAAAAGCCCTCTTTGTTCTATAATTTTCTTCATTCAATTTAACAAATACTAATGGAGTACCTATAGGCAATTAGATTTTCACAGTCTCTTAAGACAGTTAATTCCAGCCTTCCATTCTCTTGGCCATCATCCAAAATCAGAATCTCTTCATGTCACCTGGACTTTTTCAATAACTGTACTAAAAGGTCTCCCTGCTCCCTAAGTCAATCTGCATCTGTTCATCTTCCACCTACTTCCAGGTCAATTTCCCTAATGTGTATCACTGGTCAGGTCCTTCAGAAAACTTGAGAGGTCTCGCATTGCTTACCAAATAAAGTACAAGCCTGTACGATAGTCATCTAAGTTATTCCACAGGACATGAGGAAGACTGATTTGGTCAACTAATCTCATGCTGTTGTTGTTTCATTGTTTTCAGTCATATTCAACTCTTCATGGTTTTCTTGGCCAAGATAGTGGGATGGTTTGCCATTCCCTTTTCCAATTCATTTTAAAGATAGGGAAACTGAGGCAAACGGGGGTAAGTGACTAGCCCAGGATCACGCCGCTAGTGTCTGAGGTCAAATTTGAACTTGTGTCTTCTTGACTCCAGGGCCATCACTCTATCTGCTAAGACACCTAGTTGCCCCTCATTAGATATTCTAACATCATATCAAACTGGTCACTTGCCAGCACCGAAACTTATTCTTTGTGCCTTTTGCTTGCCCATTCAAGCACTCATGCCTAGAATGACTTTCTGCTATCTGCTCACTGAAATTCTCTCTGTCTTAAAGGCTCAGCTCCATTAACACCTCCTCCATGATATTGACCTCTGTAAGCATTTTGCTATTCCTTGGATCCCTGAAGAACATTTCCTCTCCTTTAGGAGGCAGCATGGCCAGGCCATACGTTTGACTAGCCACACATGTTCTTGATGGCTTTTATGCCACTTCTCAGGTAGAAGTCATCATTGGTAACAAGCTGTAGCCTACTTCCTCCTATCACTAGGCTTTCTATGGCTGATTCTTCTGAGCTCCTGGTATACCACCATGGTAGCTGTCTAGCATCAAATGTATGGGTCAACACATCACTGAGCATCTTGGGACACGAAAAGCACCAGCCAATTTCCCAGATTCAATCCAACTCTGTCTCCTCCTGCTTAATTCTGGGCCCAATCTATTGCACCCTGCTAGTATCTATACAACCTATATGTACTATATATCAAATGAAGTAATATGTTTAAAGGACTTTACGAACCTTGAGGTGCTATATAAGTCTTGGTTATTATTATTTTCATACTAAAGTATTTCCAGAATCAACAAATAAGTCTTTATAACAGCTTACTAGGTTCCAGGAACTAAGTCAGCTAAGTACTGAGGAAACAAAAGTAAAAGAAAAAATATCCTTTGTCCTTAAGGTGCTTATTATATATGAGATTATAATATCTTTTAGGGGAGAGACTGTCTTTTACCTCTTTTTTATATCCATAAACTTCATAGAGTGCCTTGAACATAATAAATGCTTAATAAATCTTTATTGAATTGAATTGAATTACATTCTCATAGAAAGCATATGTGTGTACATGTATATATACATATATTATCTATCTACCTATCATCTGCATATAATACTCTGAGCAATATCTCATGTCAACAATTACTTATTAAGCACCTCCTATGGACCACAGACTCTGCTATATTCTGGGGAAACAGACAAGAAAAAGCTTTCCCTGACCTCAAGAAGTTTACAATCTATCAGGGCAGACACCACGCAAACATTTATTCATGACAAGATATATATGAGATAAACTGCAGATGCTTTCAGAGGGAAGGCATTGATGTTAAGGAGGACTAACAAAGACTTCTTATAAAAAGATGGGATTTTAGGTAAGACTTGCAGGAAGCATCTCCATCCTGAATTCCATGTGGTTTCCGAAGTTAATATTTTCTTAATCACTACAGATTGTATTGAGGTGACCCCATAGTGTGTGGGGGTTGGAGGTCCTTCAAACACAATCTCATTTGTGACTAGTTACATGTGGAGAACCTTACCATCAAGAGGGAATTATTATTCTATTTGAGCTTTTCACAGGACATCCTGCTTGACACCAGCAAACACTTTCGCTGACTTTATAGCTTTTATATCTTGTTGATAGGAGATACTTAATAAATCTTGATTATATTAAGCAGTATTGATATAATCCATGAAAGTAACTGTGCTAGGCACTGAAAGTGCCCCCAAAAGTCAAGGTTATTTGCTACAAAAATCTTCTTTTTTTACAATATGGAAACAGGTATAAGGAAGGGAGGGACAGCTAGGTGGCACAGTGGATTGAATTCCAGGCCTGAAGTCAGGAAAACTCATATTCCTGAATTCAAATCTGGCCTCACACACTTACTAGCTGTGTGACCCTGGGTAAGTCACTTAAGCTCTCTCTTCCTCTGTTTCCTCATCTGGAAACTGACTTAGAAAAGGAAATGGCAAACCACTCCAGAATCTTTGCCAAGAAAATCCCAAATGAGGTCAGAAAGAGTCATGCATAACTGAAAAGGACTGAACAACAACAAAAAATATAAGGCAAGGATGTCCTCCATGACGAGAGCACTCGCCTTCTCCACTCCAATCTCCAGTTACTAACCTCCCTGGTTTTCTTTAAGTCCCAACTGAAATCTCACCTTTTTTCAGGAAGCCTTCCCCAACTTCTCTTAATTCTATTACCCTCATACCTTCCCTCTATTATTTCCTATTTATCTTTATATAGCTTGCTTTGTACATATTTGTTTGAATATTGCCTCTTCCATTAGACTGTATTTCTTTGAAGGCAGGAACTTTCACCTTTTTTTTGTATCCCCAGTACTTAGCACAGTGCTTGGAACATATTAGGTGCTTAATAAATGTTCATTGATTGAAAGATGAATGTTGAACCTGTTTTCTGTACATGATGTTCCAGTTCTTGCCTCCATTTTTTTTTCATCGCATGAATGGTCTTCCATAAAACTTATATGAGCTGATGCTGAGTGAAGTAAGAACATTGTACACAGTAACAGCCACAGTGTGTGAGGGATGACTTTGATAAACTTAGCCCTTCCCAGCAATGTAAGGACCTAAAATAATTCCAAAGGATACAAGATGGAAGATGCCATCCACATCCAGAGAAATAATTATAAAGTCTGAATGCAGAGCGAAGCAGACTATTTTCTTTTTTTTTTTTTTTTGGTTTTGTTTTTCAAGCTCACGGTCCCTCCCATTCATTCTAATTCTTCTATACAACATGACTAATGTGAAAATATGTTTAATAGGAATGTATGTGTAGAGCCTACATCAGATTGTATGCCATCTTGGGGATAGGGAAGGGGAGGGAGGGAAAGAAAATTTAAAACTTATGGAACTGAATGTTGAAAACAAAAAATAAATCAACTTTTTTAAAAAAATGATCTTCCACATCTGGAATTCATTCTCTTTCCACCTCCATTTTGCAGAATTCCTAGCTTCCTTCAAAGCAGAGTTCAGATATCATTTCTCACAAAGTATATTGCCCCCTCCTTAAATTATTAGTACTCTATCCTTGTAAAAAGTACTTTGCATTTGCTCACTTGCGTATGTACTGTATTCCCCCAGTAGGATGAAATCTCCTTGAGATGACTGCTTCATTTTTGTTTTTTGTACTTCTAGGTCCTAGTGGAATGTCAAGCACATAGTAGGTGCTTAATAGATATTCACTTGAATTAAACTGAAGATTCAACCCTTGACTTTAGAGGCTCCCTCCCTAGTAAGAGTTTTGAGTTACCTAAACTGGTTGCTGAGGTCACAATAACCAAATATAGGAAACATTAGTATTCTCAGCAGTATGCACACCCATTCCAATAAAATAGTGATTAGAACATTGCTTAATTAAGCAATAATTCCCTTTGTTGTTGGAATTACTATGAGATAATTGACCAAGATGTGAGCTATGTCCCCAAGCCCAAAGCAAATATGGGAACCAAGGTCAATTATATTAATGCTGGCAATGAAGAAAGCTATTGTGATGCTCCCTAGATATTCAGATAAGATACTTTTAAATGCTAAATTACAAAACCTTTTAAATATATTATAATGATCCCAGATATAATGCCATTTAATTAAAGTAATTAAAGTAAAACAGCCATGTTGAATGTTCCTAACATTCTTCAGGATTTCTAATTGGGGATATGGTCAGGGTAAATGTCAGAATGACAGAATTTCACCACCACTGGAATCATTGGGAGTTTTACTTCTAGGGACAAGTCTATGCAATTATCTGAAGAGCCTCATTTTACAGATGACAAAGTGAGGACTTGAGATGTGAGGCAGTTACAGAGCCAAGGCTAGAACCCTTGTCGTCTTATTCCCAGGCCAGTGCTTTTAAAAATTATTAATACATTATCAGAAACATCATCTCTGAAATCCAGGGTCAGAATTAGGATCAATGTCCTACAGCAGAGGAATCAAATGCTCAACCTTCTGACTGCAGTCCTGAGAGCTCTTGAACTAGATTACAATGTAATTGAGAAATATTTAGCAAAATAAATAAAAATGTAATAGAACAAATAATGTTAATACATCTTATTTTAAGTCAATATATGGCCCACAAAGATATTTATGTACAGCTTAATGGTTCCAATTTCTATTTGGATTTGACACCACTGTCCTAAATAATATTGTTTTCATTCTATCGTACCTAATGCTGGGATATATTTAAAAGTAGATAAACTGAGGTAATGAAAACAAATGTAGCAATAACAACTTATTCTCATATAATAGGCATCTTAAGTTTATAGAGTATTTTCCTCATAACCATATACATACATACACATACATACATATGTACGTACATACATAAGACATGTATAGAGAATAAATACAAAATACATGTTTAATAAATTAAATGTTATTTGGGAAGGATGGCACTAAGGGATGAGAGGAAAAAAGGAAGGGTTCATGAAAAAGGTGGGGCTTAGGCTACATTCCAAGTACAGGGAAGAACCAGTGCCAATGTACAGAAATAAGAAGCACAGGACTGTGAGAACCAGAGAGATCAGTTTAGCTAGATCATAGAGTGTAGAATGGAGAGTGATCTAAAATGAAGCCAGAAGGATAGGTTGGGACCATGTTGTAAAGGACTTTAAAAACCCAATAGGATACATGATTGATAGACACAAAAGGGAACAACTGGAGTTCAGCTGGATGATGTTAAAGTGACAGTATGATCAATCTGTGTGCCCATCAATGTGGATTTTGTCTAATCGTGCAGATTTCAGTCTTTCTGTACCTTCTTATCTTGTTTCTCCCTTTTCTCTGTCCTGATGTAAATCCTACGGAGGCCTTTTACTCCTTTAGTTCTCCTGACATCGTATGGACACCAATGGAGTGTTCTGTCTGTCTACCAGCTATCCTGAAACCATGCCACACAATTGTCCTACTTCTTTTCAGGTCAAACATCTCATACATCACATACACATGTTCTTGTAATTCTTGATGACATGTTGCTTCCTACTCACACCCAACATGCATCTCTACATTGACCTTTCAGTGATGCTCAATTTTAATTCTTCAGAAACTATAATACTCATGAATTTCAGCCATACAGAAACCTTAAGCCTATAACAGACACTAACAAAATAGAGTCATTTTCTTTTCCTTTTTTATTCTTTTTCAAGGTAATCTGGGTTAAGTGACTTACTCAGGGTCACATAGTTAGTAAGTGTCTGAGATCACAGTTGAACTCAGGACCTCCTGACTCCAGGGCTGCTGCACCACCTAGCTACCCTAGTCAATTGCTTTTCTTGCTTATTACAATAACTTGTCATGAAACCTTTTGTGATTGTGCAATTTGGTCAATGATTCCTTACTCCAAGATACCTGAAGGTTATTGTCTTAATTAGATAATGGAAAGGAACACACATTTATTAAGCACCTACTCTGTGCCAGACATTCTGCTGAGCACTTTACAGATACTGTCTCATTTCATTACTCTTGTAACCCCCATATTATAATGAGGAAACTGAGGCAGACAGAGGTTAAGTGACTTACCCAGGGTTGTACAACTAGTTAGTTTCTGAGGTCAGCTTTGAATACAATCTGCCTGAAGCCAGGTCAAGCACTCTATCGATTATTCCACCTAGAAGCCACATACTATTATTTACCAACCTCCAAATACATTTTTTTTTACACACAGACACAGACACAGGGATGTGAGTTTGATTTCTGAGTTCTGTTCTAAACTGGAGTTAGTTATCAGATTTTATAACCTAGTCTCTAACTAATCATAATATCTGACATTGTCTAGTACTTTAAAATTTGCAAAGTATTTTATATACATTAACTCATTTGAGCTCTCCAACTATGTATCATAGGCAGGTAAGGGATATCATGACCCTAAATTTACAGAAGAACAGACTAAAGCTGATAGTGATATAGTGACTTCTCATGGTTACAAAATACCAGAAACAGAATTGGAACCAAAGCCTTCCAGGATCCACGTCCAGTACCCTATCACTTAGGTAACCCTAAAAGTTTCGTGTCTTTGAGGAAAATCCTCCCTCTCCTCAAGCTACACCTCAGAAAATGTTTCAGTTTTTGACACAACGATGTCATTGTTCAGCCATGCCCCAAACAAGATGCACCAAGTTGAATGGGCATAAAGCAAAGCAAAGAACAATTACCCTTCCATCATCTGCCCATATGTGGTGTGATGGAGTTAAAAGAGCACTAGTCTTGAAGTCAAAGACAGAAGCTCACAGCATACTACCTCAATTTATTACTATTTACTAGTAATAAGATCATGGGCAAATAATTTGACTTTTAGGAGACTCGGTTTTCTCATCCGTTAAAATGGAGTTAATAATACCTGCATTGCCCTTCTCATAGGGTCCTTGGAAGGAAAGCACTCTATAACCTACAGAGTGTAACAGAGCCAGAGAAGCCTTCACACACACCCTGCTTTCCTGCCTCTTTGTGACAGCTGAGTCACTCATCAGCTGTAGTATGAGGAGCAAAGGGGTACATCTCCCACGCTACAGATGATGTATGCCTTCATTAACCACAGCACACAGTTAGAGATGAGAGACTGCGTTGTAATAACACTAATGCTTATGTCACATGGGGCATTTAGTTCACCTTGTTACTTTCCTGGCACCTGTTTATATGAGGTCCCTGCTGAGGAGAAAGGAATCTCACTTTCCTCCTCCAGACATCTGGAGAAAATGGTGATAATGGGGATGCTTGCAACAGTGATGATTCATTGACTAGCTCTGTGACCTTGGACAAGTCACTTCACTAGGACTCAGATGCTTTCTCATCTTTAAAATAGACTCATTGTAGTAAGATCTGGAAAGGACAGTAAAATCTCATGCCATTCATTTTAAAGGATCGGAAATTGAAGGACAGATGAACTAAAATTTCTTCCATAAGGTTATAAGACGCTAAGAAGCACATCTGAAATTTGCTTGTAAATCCTCTGAATGCAAACTCGATACTAATGATTAAAGTTGGGGAAGGAGTGAAAGAAGGAAGTAGGAAGACAGTAGATTCTAACATCATAATTCATTGGACTGTGTTATAATTTTGTATTTTACTGGACCTGTGATTTCATTGGGATAGTGAATTCCTGGTGAGCTAAATCCCTTTTCCAATGAAGATCAGCACCTGCTCTCTATTTGCTCATCTTAGAGAGTTGCCTGGGGTCTCTAAGAGGTTAAGTGACTTGCCTAAAGACAAATAGCCAGCATATGTCAGAGACCAGATTGGAACCAAGTTTTTTCTGATTACTATTCAACATTGCCTCTCAACGTAACAACAAAAAATGAACAGGTAAAATGACAACAAGAATCCATGTTTTTAAAAGGATTTTTGTGGTATAAGATACTTTCCTTATAACAACACTGTAAAATAGGTGGTTGGATAACCAGTGTCTAGCACACATGCAAATCATAAAAAAAAAAAAGATTTACTGAAGGCCTACTGTGTCCTAGGCACAATGATAAGTGATGGGCATCAAGAATAGTGCTTCCCCTTTGGAGAAGCTACAGAATCTGTTTCTGGAAGAGTCAGATAATGAGTAAAGGAGGTACGTTGGAGAGTCTGTGCAATGGGCATAAACATTCCATAACTGCTTCATTTCAGCTAACCAAATGGTAAATGGGAGGCTCTTTGGTATACAGAGGCATCCAAAAGACCTGCCTAAGTTTCTGCTCTCTTCATCTCATGACCTTCAGCTGTTCTCCCGGAGAATCTCAGAAACTCCTCACTGTGTCTGATAAGATACCATATTGTAACAGGAGGAGCTTCGGGGTGTTTTCTCCTCTCTGAGACCACCTGGCCATGTGAAAGGTCCTAGTGCCCTCTTCTCTGTATGGATTCTTTTCCGATGAAAGAGATTAACCTGGAGATCAGAAATGAGACTCACAATAATCCAGAAGTCATTGTACAGGATAGGTTTTTCTGTGCTAGAAGCAAGGAGTATAACCTTTGAGAATGGCCTTCAGGACCCAGACCAAGTCAGCTGAGAAAAGGTCAGTCTTGTTTTGTTTGGTCATGAACTTGGTGGGACCAGTGCTGTTCAGGAGGTGAGCTCATTTTTGAGCCTGTTCTTCTTCATCCTTCTCATACTGAGGTTGTATAGGGGAGAGTATGCCCTCCCAGATGTGTGTGGGTGGGGAGGGGGGGGATATCTGGCCATTTGAACTTGTTGCTTCTTTGAAGTACTTACCCCTTTATAAGGGCTAATAGATGTTACATGGTTAAAGGTAACTGGGGTTTAATCACTGAACCCTAAGAGTGGGGGAGAGGAAGACAGATGACGAAGGCTCAAGATACTGGCAATAGAGAAGAGAATACATTAATCTCTCAAAGCATTCTAGATTCCTGAAAAGAAGCTACAGTCAGTCTGGCTCTGGGAGAGAGTCAGAACACATTCACTATGCTGGAATAAATTTTTATGCACTTTAAGATTTTTATTTATATAAAATTTTTATTTGTTTTTAAAAGTGTTAACAAGAAAGTGCAAAGGTCATGTGTCAGAAGTCACACCCCATGTAGGTGTTCAGTGGGGAGGTGGATTTTTGGTTCTTCTGGAACTGAGGGTTTAGTGTTTTATAATCACACAAAAAGTTTTAAAATGTCCCTGAAGTCCATTAATGTACTGATATCCACAACCCTAGCAAGAAAACAAAAGAATACCCAAGGAAAAGAAACAAAGGTGGAGGAGGGAAAGGAGGACCAAAAGAAGACCCAGTTCAGGCCAGGACCCACTCCCTTCTGGGCAGTGTGTGCATTCCTGGGTCATTAAGGGAGCGAAAGTCTCCTCTCTTCCAGAAAGGGGTGGGAAGGAAATAGTGAACACCCAAACTGTAGGACAAGGCATTGGGCATTTCTCCTTCAGCCCAACAATTAACAGTTGGGGAGATCTTTCAGTTGTATGAAATGCAGCTTCAAATTTTAGTGAGGGAGGGATAGGGTTAAAAACATAAACCGCATCAGTTGGAATAATTTAATTCATATTTTACAGATAAAGTAGTTAAGGATACATTAGGGAGGTGACTTTCCCAGTAGTTAACCAAGTAATATGTGTAAGAGCTTAGTTTTTGACTGAGATTTCCTGACTCTGGGACCAGCCCATTTCCAACTTTATCACTCTGCTGTCTCTATTTAGTGGAGACAAAGAAATAAATATTCCTTCAAGTGAATATGCCTAATGTTGTAGATCAAAATACTTCTTATAAATCATGGCTCTTAGATGAATATATTGTTTCCCCTGGTTGATCTTAGTCACATAACAACTGGAATTTGTATAACATTTTAATGCTTACAAAGCACTTTACAGCTATCATCTTATTTGATCTTCCCGACAGTCCTTCAAGGTAGGTGCTATTATTATCCCCATTTTACAGAGGAAGAAATAGAGGCTGAAAGAGGATGTGCTAAGTGTCTGGACTGGATGTGAACTCATGTCTTCCTGACTACAAGTCCAACCCATTGCTGATGACCTAGATGCATTTTATACAGGTAAGGTACATTTATAAAGTAAGATGACTGGACTTATTAGTCTCTGAACACCACGAAGGCATTGTACTTGGAAACTGATCATAGGTCCATCTGTGTACATGAGAAAATGGAACGTGCCAGGAAGCTTGCTTCCCATGCTCAGACTAGACTGCCTTGCACACTTAGCTATGCATGTCTTGGGCAATGTTGTGACACTCAACCATATGTGACTTGTTACCATAGCATTAGGCTCAAGTACATATTTACCATAGCAACCCAGGAATCTGTCCCACTGTTAATGCTGAGGAGAAGTGGAGTTTATAGCAATTACACAGGCAGAATCAAGTATAAAGGTTGACAATTTCCCCCGAATTTTCCTTTAAAACTACATCACTTAACGTTTATTTTTAAATGTCATGTCCTCTTCCTGGCTTTCTTGCAGACTTAGTCAGTGGCCCATTCTTTTCAGTTCAGAATTTTAATGTCATTGTCAGAACCATATATTTCTGATCTGAAAAAGCATATGTTGTATTTTTTCTTCCTTTTTTTTTTTGCTTGAGGGTGTGGGAGAGTTTGCTTCATTATGGAGTGTGGGAGAAACTGCCTCATACTAGCATGTGGGAGAGTCCACCTCATTCTCAAGTGGGAGATATAAACAAATGAAATTAAAGATTGGTTGGATGGTACTAGCTCTCTGCACAAGATGAACTAATTGGAACTTCTTATGGTGGTGTGATGAATGTGAGTTTTTCATTGGTTTCTTCTGCTTTTACAGCTCACTACTTCAGACAATAGGGGTGGGATCAAACATAATTGAGTTTTTTATTTCTTTTCCCTCAGATGCTCTTGCTAGATTTTCCACTCACCTCAGTTGTACTAATCTCACTGCTTCTACCTAACAGAAGGGGTCGACAGAGCTTCTAATAACCTCTGGACTTCTGTGATACAGTTTCATATATACAGCTAGATGGATTTACATGGGGCAAATAGCTGCACTAAGATCAGAGAACATCTAGTTCACTGAAATCATTTTATAGATGAGGAAACTAAGGGAGATAAAGGAACTTGCCCAAAGTCATACAGATAGTAAACATCAATGGTCACATTTGAATCTAGGTCCTCTGGCTCCTAAACTCCAAAGCTCTTCCACTTTGCCACAATGGTACTCGATAGCTTCATTCCATAGCACAGAGCAAGTGCTTGACCAATTCTTGTTGATTTGTCTTTAAGAAGCAGTTTGAAATAATCAAGTCCTAGACTTGGGGCCAGAAAGCCCTGGATCTGAGCTGATCAGGCCATCATATCCTTCATTATGGACATCAAACCCCAAGTAGGGCAGCCCAATGTCAAAGTAGTCAGTAGGTTCGGCTACAACAGCATACTGAACTTGTGGTTCAGAGAAGGGTTATAGGTATAGATATAGAGACAGCATTAGCAGTATAGAGAAACAGATAGAGGTGAGGATAGAGGTAGAGATAGAGATCAAAGTATAGATATAGTTATAGAAGTAGAGAGATATAAATTTAAAAACAGAAGTAGAGATAGAGGAGAAAGATATAACCATAGGTATAGAGGTAAAAATAGAAGTAGAGACGGAGGTGGAGAGAAATATAACCATAAAGATAGAGGTAAAACTAGAAGTAGAAATAGAGAGAGAAAGATATAGCCATAGGTATAGAGGTAAAAATAGAAGTAGAGACGGAGGTGGAGAGAAATATAACCATAAAGGTAGAGGTAAAACTAGAAATAGAAATAGAGAGAGAAAGATATAACCACAGATATATAGGTAAAGATAGAAGTAGGGGCAGCTAGGTGGCACAGTGAATAGAATACTGGCCCTGGAGTTAGGAGTCAGGAAGACCTGAGTTCAAATTCAGCTTCAGACACTTGACACTTACTAGCTGTGTGACCATAGGTACATCACTTAACCCAATTGCTTTGCCTTCCCCAATCCAAAAAAAAAAGATAGACGTGGAGATAGAAGCAGAGAAAGATAGAACCATAAATATAGAGGTAAAGCTAGAAGTAGAGAAAGAGGTGAGGAGAGTTGATAGAAATATAGTTATAGAGATATTTTGAAAGATAGATATGTACATGTATGTTTAAATATATACATATATGAAATAAGTGTTAGAGATCATGCTGGTAATAAAGTGAATTTTTCTTCCCTTAATACATATACCAACAAAATAAAAGGGTAGACATGTGATAGGATGTATTTCTGAGACTAAAATTTTTTGTAATGATCAAGAGTGTTGACCAATCAAACAGTACCCATATTATTTTCCTGAGTTACAATACCTCATTTTATATGTATGATTTCATATATACATTTTTATATAGATATATATGTACATAGATTTATATATCTACATATATGTATATGTATATGTCCATATATGTGGAGAGAGAGAGAGAGAATCTTTACATCAGCCCTGTGAGGTAGGTATTTTATAGTCCTCATTTCCAAGATAAATCAACAAACATTTATTACTATAGGCCAGGGTCTAGGGCAGTTAGGTGGCACAGTAGATAGAATGCTGGGTCCAGAATCAGGAAGATTCATTTCCTTGCCAGCCTCAGACACTTACTATGTGTATGACCCTAGGTAAGTCACTTAACCCTGTTTGCTTCAATTTCCTCATCTGTTAAATGAGCTGGAGAAGAAAATGGCAAACCACTCTCATATCTTTGCCAAGAAAACCCCAGATGGCTTCTCAAAGAGTCGACACAACTGAATAGGGCAGACTCTGTGCTATGCTCTGCATATGAAGAAAGGCAAAAACAATTCTTGCCCTCAATGAGTTCACATTAATGGGAGAGACAACATACAAACAAATACTACATGTTCATAGAAATTATATACAATATAATTTGGAGATAATATCAGAGGGATAGGGCTAACATTAAGGGGAACTGGGAAAGGCTTCTTACAGAGTATGTGATTTGAGCTGACAGGGATAAATACAGGGAAGCTAGGAGGCAGAGAGAAGGGGAGAGAACATTTCACACACAGGAGACAGTCAGTGAAAATGTATGGAGGCTGGAGATATTGTTCAAGAAATAGCAAGGAAATCAGTGGTCCCGGATTGTTGAGTAGACGAAAGGTAAGAAGGGATCAGGCTATAAAGGGCTTTAAAAGTCAACCTGAGGATTCTATTTTTGATCCTTGAGGTGATAGAAAACCAGTCGAATATATTGAATAGAGAAGTAAGATGGTCAGCATTGTGCCTTAGGAAGATCAGTCTCATAGCTGAATGAAGGATGGATTAT
This sequence comes from Petaurus breviceps papuanus, assembly GCF_028583685.1. Lineage (NCBI taxonomy): Eukaryota > Metazoa > Chordata > Mammalia > Diprotodontia > Petauridae > Petaurus > Petaurus breviceps. The sequence goes on from NW_027187352.1 coordinate 17,969,744, forward strand.
AGTGGGGAGAGATTTGAAGCAGAAAGACCAACCAAAAGACTATACCTAGTCTAGGTGTACAGTGATGAAGGCCTGAACCATGATGATGGCAATTAGTAAAGTGAGGCTTAGGGAGAGGTTAATGACTTACCCAAGGTGACACAGCTAGTATCAGAGGCAGGATTTGAATTCAGTCCAGTACTCTAAACTCAAATCTCAGTCTACTAAACTCTGTACCACCTATCTGTATATTTCTTCAGTTGTTTTAGTCTGTCCCACTCTTCTTCAGTCTGTCCCACTACAACATATTTGGAGTTTTCTTGACATGCTAGACTGGTTTGCCATTTTCTTCTCCAGGTCATTTTACAGATTAGGAAACTGAGGCAAACAGGGTTATAACACTTGCCCACAGTCACACAGCTAGTACATGTCTGAGACAAGAGTTGAATTCAGGAAGAGGAAACTTATTGACTCCAGATCCAGCACTCTATCCATTGCACCATCTGGCTTCCCTTAATTTTAAATTTAAACCTAATCTAATTTTAATTTTAAAATGAGAATTAGCATGGTATAGTGAAAAGAGAGCTGGTTTCAGAGTGATGAAGACTAGTTCAAGTTCAAGTCCTGCCTCAGACATCCACTGGTTTTATAATCCTAGGCAAGTCACTCATCCTACTAGTACTTGGAGTAAGTCCCTAAGACCCACAGTTGAAAAGAATATGCCAGCATGCATTGGTAGAAAGAGTTTCCATATCTATAATATCCCTCTGTCAATTAAATCACAGATTCGGTCCTCTTCTCTATTATTAGTGATTTGTGTTTGTGGAGTTTCATTGAAATAATGTGGTATAATGTAAGATGACAAGTCCTTGAATCCTGGCTCTGATGTTTACTACCTGTATAGCTTATTGATAGCTATTACAAAACAATCTGTATCATCTCATTTAATTCTCACATACAGCAGAGTCTGTGTTGTAGGTGAGGCAATCATTATTATTCCATTTTTCAGATAAAGAAAATGAGAATCAAAGATTAAATGACTGACACAGAATCATAATTGTAGGAGATGGCAGAGTTAGGACTTTTTCGTGATTGTGACTCAATTCCATTTCTTTTCACTAGATAATGCTGAAGAAATGAACTGTATTCCAAAGGAAAAGATAAATTATTTTTTGATTATCCACACCATGGCTCCCATCTGTTAGCATGGGAATCTGAGGGCCAATCACAAAGCAGAAAGTCTGAAAGGGTGTTGCTGATGTAAATGATGGATATTTTCACTGGAAGTTCTCAAGCATCACCCCCTAGAGCAAATTAGTGCTAACTTCCAGCCTAGTACAACTGTCCTGAAGCTTTCTCCTGGCATTTCCATTTCTAAAGCAAGTGAAACTAAATAGCAATTGCCCCACTAGGGAAAACTCTGGTAATGATTGTTATTCTTTTAGTAACTGTGAAAACTGCTTTCATTGTGCACCTTGGCTTACACCTGTCTTGAGTAAATATAAATGGAATTGACAACATATTTCAAAACAATTACATCCTACTCTACCAAGATTAGAAGGAAAGCAGAAATCTGGGAAACAATTTTTACAGCAAGTGTTTCTGATAAAGGCCTCACTTCTAAAACATATAGAGAACTGAAACTAATTTATAAGAATGCTAGCCATTCCCCAATTGATAAATGGTCAAAGGACATGAACAGGCAGTTTTCAGATGAAGAAATCAAAGCCATCCATAGTCATATGAAAAAATGCTTTAAATCATTCTTGATTAGAGAAACAAATTAAAACAACTTTGAAGTACCACCTCACACCTATCGGACTGACTAATACGACAGTAAAGGAAAATGATAAATGTTGGAGAAGATTTTGCATTGTTGGTGGAGTTGTGGAACTGATCCAACCACTTTGGAGAGCAGCTTGGAACTATACCCAAAGGGTAATCAAACTGTGCATACCATTTGATCCAGAAATACCACTATGAGGTCTGTATCTCAAAGAGATAATAAAAAAGGGAAAGGAACCTGTATTTACAAAAATATTTTATAGCAGCTTTTTCCTGGGGGCAAAAATTGGAAATTGAGGGAATACCCATCAATTGAGGAATAGCTTAACAGGTTTTTGGATATGAGTGTAATGGAATTCTATTGTGCTATAAATTATGAGCAGATATATTTCAGAAAACCTGGAAAGACATATATGAATTGATGCTGAGTGAAGTGAGCAGGACCAGGAGAACATTGTACACAGCAACAGTAACAGAAGAGTAGCACTCTTCTCAGCAACACAATGATCCAAGACAATTCCAAAAGACTCATGATAGAAAATAATCTCCACATCCAGAGAAAGAACTATGGAGTCTGAATGCAGACTGAAGCATACTATTTTTTATTTTTTGCTTTTTGTGGCTTTTCCTTTTTATTCTTTTTCTTCTTCACAACATGACTAATGTGAATATGTTTCCATGATTACACATGTATAAACTGTATAAGATTGCTTGCTGTCTTGGGGAAGGGGGAGAGAAGGGAGAGAGGGAGAAAAATTCAGAACTCAAATTCTTATAAAAATGAATATTGAAAATTATGTTTACACGTAATCAGAAAAAATAAAATACTATTTACCAAAAAAAGCAGAAAATAAATGGATTGAATGCATAAAATATCAGAAGGGGAAAAAAGTCATATCCTTTTAGAAATCCTTGTGCCCTAAAGTATGTAAGCACAGGGATGGACTGACACAATTTACAATAGAAATGCTACACTTTTGTGAATGCATCCTACATATGGGCTTCCACAGAATGCAGAACAATGCCTGTTAATAGCAAAGCTGACCTCTGCTTATTAAATGGGTTCCCACAGCTTGGGTTATAAGGAATGAAAGAAGAGCTAAGAATTTAATGCCAATTTAGAATTCTCCATTTCACTCACCTGAAACTAAACAGATAAGAGCCTGCCTTCCAATTCAGGGATATCAAGAGGTTTGGCTGAGAGATTCCAATGAGCACATGCATTCAAGGAAATGGATCCCTTCTTTCCATTAAGGACACTTTGACAACTAAGGAAAATTTTCATTTGGCATAATGTTATTGGATTTAGAAGTAGAAGGAACCTTAGGGGTCATCTAATCCAATTCCTTCATTATACAAAAGAAGAAACTGAGGCACAAAGACTAATATTATTTGACCAAGGTCTTACAGGTAGTAAATGTGTTCCAGTCTGAATTTCAGCAAAATCTAGGGTGTGATATTTATGGGGATATTCTACTCACAGGATTAGAACTCAAGTCCCTTGAAATAAAATTTAGGGTTCTTCCCAACAATCATGCCTTTCCCACTAACATCTAACTGAGGGGGGAGGAAGAAAAAGCAGCAGCTCTAATGTGACTTATGGGGCTGAACAAAGACAAACTTATACTTCCTCATGTGTTGTGTGCATTCCAGAAGCTGCATTGTGTTGTAGTGAAGAAAGTTAAAATCTGGACTCAGACACTAATTAGTCACTTAACCTCTCTCTGCCTTAGTTTCCTCAACTGTAAAACAGGGATCATAATAATACCTCCTCCCAGGCCTGTTGTGAGGGTCAAATAGATAATAGCTGTAAAGTACTTAGTACAGTGCCTGGCACATAGTAGGTGATTAATAAATGTTTGTTCCCTTCTTTTCTCTCTTCAGTTATATTTCTCATGAGGGCTTTAGTCCAAACATTTTGGCTTACTTTAAGAGTCTAGGACTTCCAAATCCCAGAAGAATTTGTATAAGAGTTCAGAGGGTCTGTGCAGGAGAATATCCACACTACTTAAAATAACTGATATATATGTCAGGATGAGAGTTCAAAAAATCTATCAAATCACTCCACCCCATATCAAGTACTAGCCAAGACGCTAAACCCTGATACTTCAACTAGATGAGAAGCTTCTCTATTAAATCAAATAATTTTGATGACTTTAGGAATTTGGGGGTGTCTTGGACCCCTTTGACCATCCAGTGAAACCTATTGCCTCCTCAGAATAATATTTTTAATGCATACATTTAAAAAATAGGATTGCAAAGAAAAACAATTAATTAAAATTTATCAAAATAGTTTTTTTAAAGTAAGCAATACCAAGACCATAATCCCCAGACTAAAGCCCCCTTCCTCTTTACTAATTCCACTGCCTGTCTGACATATTACCTCTAGTACTCATTAAAATGTCAAAAAAATTCATTTCTCTTTGTGTTTTTATGTTTGTTGAATGAATGAATGGTTGAACCAAAACATTTACTTGACACCTACTATGCATCTAGTATGGCGCTTGAAATGATAATAACAGTGGCTTCCAAACAGGCAACATATACTGTTATTTTCCCTGTAATTTTCCATTCTTAACCTCTTTTCCTCAGCCCAGCCATTTAAACTTTTCCTCCCCAGACACAATGATCTCTGTGCTCTACATGTACTCTCCAGATTGTCAATTCTCATTATCATTTTGGGTAACTGTCTAGAGAGAGTGAGGAAGTCTTTTCTGTGCTCCAGTCTGGATTCCAGCAAAGTCTGGTGTATGAAACCTGTGGGGATATTCCACTCACAAAAGAAATATTCTCTCCTAGTTTGGCCAGGATTTTTTATTTTCTTTAAACTGCTGGTGCATGTCATTAATAGTTTTTCTTCCTTGACATTCAGGAGGCTGCTGAAGTTCTGTCCTCCTAAGATTCTGCTAATATAAACACTGTTATCAGAGACATAGCCTGTCCCTGGAATGGTCCATCTGCTAAGAGAGCCAACTTTCCACAGGGATCACTGGAGCACTGTCAGGATCTAGGGAGAATCAGATTAAAAGCCCTGCAAAGGTGATGCCAGGCTTCTCTAATCACTTGTTCACCTGTTCCATTCCCCATATCTCAGATAAGAGGAGCCCTAGGCTAAATTACCCTCTGTCTTGCCAAGAGACAATCTTCAAGTTAATAGTAAGCCCATGTTAACTGAGCCCTAGGCTCACTGGGGATCTAGAAATAACAACTACACTGGCCAGATTCTGCCAGAAATCATTTACAGCCCCAAAGCATTCATGCATTCTCACTTTGGCTGCAGCTGCTCAATTCTATATTCTCAGAAGTCATCAAATTAAGATTAGTCCCTTCTCCCACCCCCATTCCTACTATGATTGGTTTGAGTACAACCTCACCTACAGATTTAGGGGACAATTCCAGGTCAGTTTGTGAATATCTGGCTTCAATCTTAAAGCAGAGTCTAATCTGAACCATTTGGGGGGGAAAGGGTCAAAGGACTTGATGGTAAGATTCTTCCCAATTCCAATAGCCTACATAAAATTCAGTGGTATTATATCATCCATTTCATTTCAGGGTGTCCAAGAGAACTTTATCATCAGAGGAAAGTATGATGGGAAAAAATGGTCTAGTCATGTGGCAAGGATAAGGAATAACTGATAGCCCCCATGCTCTTTTTCTATCCTGGTGATATCAAGGGAAAGTAAGGAATGACTACTGTAACAAACTTGGGCAAGGATGTTTATGACAGCCAGCACGTCAATAAAAATTTCTTAAATACCTATTACATGGCAAAAACTACTCTAAATAAATGCTGGGTAAAGATAAAAACAGTCTCTGCCCTCAAGGAGCTATGATCTAATAAGGGAGATAGCATGCAAACAGCTAAATACAAAAAAGATATATTTGATATACCTATACATATATATACATACACACAAATATATATACATATGTATATAACACATATATTTGTGTGTATACATACATATATACATGTGTGTATATAAATTGCAGGCAATCTCAGAGGGAAGACATTAGTACTAAAGAGGCTTGGAAAGACTTCTTGGAGAATGTGGCATTTTAACTGAGACTTAGCTGAACCCAGATGGCCAGGAGGCAGAAGTGGGGGGAGGTAGAGAATTCCAGGCATGTGGGATGGCCAGTAAGAATCATGGAGTCAACAGATGGAATGTCTTGGGAGAGGAATAGTAAAGAGGCCAGTATCCCTGGATCTTAGAATACATGGAGTGGAGTAAGGTATAAGAAGACTGGAAAGACGGCATATCAAGAGCTTTAAAAGCCAGGCAGAGAATTTTTATTTTTGATCGTAGAGGTAGTAGGGAGTCACTGGAGTTGACAGAATAGTGGAGGGTGACATGGTCAGATCACTCTACTTTCAGAAGATCACTCTAAGTGGAAGATGGAGTGGAGAAACTTCAAGTAAGGAGATTAACCAGCAATCTGTTGCTATAGTCCAGAAGTGTGGTGATGAGGGTCTTCTCTAAGCTGATGGTAATGTCGGAGGAGAGAAGGTATATCACAAAGTGTTATGGGAATGGGAATCTGAAGATCTTCCCTGCCCCTTGGCCCTTTGATAGGCTTAAGTGACTCTGAGAACCTTCCTTGATTTGAAAATATACTCTGCCCCCTAATAGGCTGAATGTGGTCACATGGAGACTTTGGCTGGAGGCTTGATTTTCAGAAATGCCCAAACCTTGTTGCTTTGTGATTGGGCAGTGGGTCAAGAGGGTTGTAACATTCTCTGAGCCAGGAAAAGGCTATGTATACCCTGATGTGAGATTTTGCTTTGGGGTTCACTTTGAGAAGAGTTGTGTGATGTGACCAGATGTGACTCTGGACAGCCATTGAGTCCCCCAGCTTAGAAAACCCAGATGTTGGTGCTTCCCTCTCTGACTAGGTATGGATGTAATGGTCAGATAGCTGGAAGCCTGTCTGCTGATCTAGTTCTCTTTCTGTACTTGTTGTCTGCTTGTAACCTCTGTTTGTATTTTCTGAAGTTCAGGGTGCTGACTTTTTTCCCCTGAATGAGGTAAATGACATATATTTGATTAAAGCAAGATTGTTAATCCATTTTGAGTTGCTTTCCTTTAGAAAAGCAGATCTAGCAACCTGTGCTAGCAGCCATGCTGGGTATGCTAGGATGCTTGCTGCTACACAAAGTATATCACATGTATACACATGTATATCACATGTACATACATATACATACACATGTATCTCACAAAGGTAGAATTGACAGGATTTGCCAATTTGTTGGATATAGAGAGCTGAGGAGATAAGAAAGAAAGGATTTGAGAATGACACTTTGGTTACAAGTCTGGGTAACTTTGAGGATGGTGGTACCTTTGAGTTGGGTGATGTGACCATATATATATGACAATAAGGCAATTCAAAACAGGGAAGGGTATGGGTAGAAAGATGAGTTTACTTTTTGACATGCTGAGTCTAACAAGTCTACAGGACATCCAGTCACACAAGGTAAGTGGGCATGGTTTAATTGCAATCTCCATTGCTGTAGGAAATACTTATATTAATAAGATCATAGACCCATGGGAATATTGGAGGGACTAAGAAGAATGGCAGATAGCAGTATTTGTTAACTAATTTTGGAGATCCACAGTCTGAGATGCAAATTTTAGATGGTGATATTCTTCCTACTTGGGGTAGGTATGCTAACTATGCATATTCTCCAGGATCATGAGTAAACAACTGTATTTATTGCAGTACCTTGTAACCACTAAGCTGGGTAAAGAATAGTGTAGGGTTACCCTGCTAGTACTGAGAAGGGCATGCTATTCTTTGGTTAATTATGAAAGTCTTTAAGAACAAAACTTCAAAACTGCTGCAGCTAGAGTAGTTATAATTTCCAATGCTAATAGTATTCAATTTAATTTACAATTTTCCAAGATTAAAATCTGAAATTCTTGGAAACTATCATCAGTACTTTAGCAAATGAATAATTGAGTATGCTTCTTCTACCTTCGAGTATTATGATGTCAGAAAAACAAAAAACAAATATTTATGTCCCATTTCTCTGTAAGAACTTATTACAAGCAGTCATACCCACCTTGGTTTTTTACTACTACAAGTATCAAAAATAGTGTTAATTTTTTTTCTGTTCCCCAAAACATAAAAAGACTAAAAAATTACCAGCTAAAAAGTTCATACTGACAGATTGGCCATGATGAGCCTGGCATAAATTGACTGTTAGAATAAATATACAAAATATTCCATTTGGCAATTGCTTTGCCAAGTTTTTTTTCCTGGGTGTACTTGGTAAGATATGCTGTATACAAATGAACAAACATTCAAATACTTTTTTCCCTTGATGCTAAAATGTAAGTTAATGCCCCAGCAGGGCAACCCCATAGACAGTAGCTGCAACCCTGCAGTTCTAGTGCTTTTCAATGTGTTGCCAAGACTAGGTTCATCATCTATTGTTCTACATTATATAATGCATTATTTTGGCAAAGCACATTAGAATTATGTATTAGTTAATTAGGTTCACTAGCCCTTCTTCAGCCTCCTGGTAGTGTTGGATCAGGTTTATTCTTTTTGATATAGAAATTGAAGACATTTATTAAAAACAGAAAGGTAATTTATAAAATAAATTTACCAAAATATGCAAAGAGATAAGAATAAAGCCCTTCCTAAGGCAAAAGGGTGAAGAAGATAATTAGGGGATTTATTCATTTTGTAACTCTTCAGCAGAATAAAATTCCACCATTTTTGCAGCATCCATTTATTTTATTTTTTAATAGCATATTGCATATGTTTTTCAGAGGTCTGGGATTCTGTCAAAGACATAGACTTGTGGGAGAAATCCTACTCTCATTCATTCTCATTCACTTGGTAGATAGATAACTGTTTATTTTTTAAATTAAATTTTATTATTTTGAACAGCAAAAAGTTACCTTTTCTCCCCGCCACCCTCAACTGAGAACAAAAGAAAAACAAAACCCGTTACCAAAATGTCGAATTAAGCAAAACAAATGATCACCTTGGTGATATATAACTATATGGATAGAAATACAGATAGATAGAGATATAGATAGATAAGTGCACATACATACATATACTCTTACATATGTACATATAGAAGCATATACAAACATATACACAAATGTCTCATTCTGCATTCTGAATCAACCCTCTTATTAGGGGTAGCATTTGTTAACTACTTATCGAATGTCTTCTATGCACATAGCACTGTGTTAGTGTTTGGCACCATGTCTACACATAGTAGGTACTTCACAAATGTCTATTAATTGACTGGTTGGTAGTTGCTATGAAATAATCAAGTTTTTGTTTGTTTGTTTTTTTAAAGCAATTGGGGTTGTGACTTGCTCAAGGTTACCCAGCCAGTTATTTCTGGGTGTGGTGCTAAGTATCTGAGCCCGGATTTGATCCCCAGGTCATCCCGACACTGGAGCTGGTGCTCTTACTCGCTGAGCCACCTGGCAGCCCCTAAGCAATTGGGGTTAAGTAACTTGCTCAAGGTTACACGACCAGGTGTTTCTGGGTGGATGCTAAGTGTCTGAGCCCAGATTCGATCTCGTGGTCATCCCGACACTGGAGCCAGTGCTCTTACTCACTGTGCTACCTGGCCGCCCCTGAAATAATTGAGTTTTTAGGCTGGTTGAAAGGTTACTTTCTCCATGTAACCACTCCTGACCTTCCCAGTCAGTAAAGAATTCTCTCCCTCTTTCTCACTCAGCACTTTGCTTCATAATTCTCTGATACACTTATTTAACATTGGGCATCATATGGATTTGTGTTTGTTTTATGCTTCCTGCTAAACTCTAGACTTAAAGAAGGAAAGGACTAGGCTTTATCTAAATTGCACATCTCTCCCAGCAGCTGGAAAATAATATCCTTCATATAATAACTATTTAAAAATTGATCGAATAAGTAAAAAACATTCATCTAACATGGTACTCAAAGAGATATAAAGAATCAAGGAGCACAGTTGTTGCCTATTATAGCTATATGGAAAAATATATGCTTTATGGAGAAGTAAATACCTGGTGGGGCAGTAGATAAAGCCTGGGCCTCGAGTCAGTAAGACCTGAGTTAAAATCTATTCTCAAACAATTGCTAGCTGTGTGACCCTGGAGAAAGAAATGGCAAACTGCTCTATTATCTTTGCCAAGAAGGTCATGTAGAGTCAGACCCCACACCCCAAACCATGTAAGACATGGGAATTTTTATAGAAGGGTGATATCATTTGTGACTAGACTGGCTCAAGGACAAAAAACATGGTTCTTGCCTTCAAGGAACTTATTCTCTTGTGGAGAGGAGGGGGAGACTAGGTTAAAAAATTAAAGACAACTCAATACTGTATAAAATCAGGTGACACATTGTGTGGCCCACCAAGAACACGAATGCTATATGAGTTCTGGGTAACATTTACCAAACACCCACGATGTGGGACTAAAGCAGGCAATAGCTGTCAGGAGGTGGCCTCCCCCTCAGCCCCTCCTTCCATTTTGTGGGCACTACTCTATGTGATTTGTTCAAAACTTTAACAAGGAATTTATCTCTAATGTGACCCTGATTGTGGGCTTATGACATCTGGAGTCTTTAGAATTGGATGAGAAAAATCAATGTGGGGGTGAGCAATACCCTTTAAAACCTATAAATTAAAAAAGCTTAATCATCTCTTCATCATTGTTTAATCTCCTGAGAGACAGATTTTCCAACAATAAACATTCTGCAGTGGAAAGTTATCTGTTTTAACTTTGAAGAGAATAGTTATGGTTATTATTTCAACTAGAATGTGCCTAACCTCTTTCCCCAGCCTCAATCTAAATATGCTCATTTCTGATCTCCAAGCCACAAAATTCTGTTCTTTTTCTATGGCATATTTTATAGACTATCATGTAGGATATAGAGTAGACCTCTTCTGGGGCAAGTTTCAGAGAAGCATATTTAGGCTCAGTGTAAAAATAGCCTTCTTGGCAATTAGAGATACCTAAATTGGATGGAATGGGATGCCTTGAAAAGTAGAGAGTTCTACATCCCTGGAGGTCTTCAGGAAGAGATGGTATGACCCTTTATTAGAGAAGCTGTGACAGGGATTTCTATATAAGAACAGGTAGCACCGTACGGCCCCCAAGAGACCTTCCAGCTCAGAGACACTGTGATTTAAACTGATATAGGATGCTTAACACAGTGGAATTAGAGCAGTTACCAAGGAAGGAACAGACTGGGTTCCAGCTACCTCTCACCAACTGGGTGATCATGAGGAAAGTTCTTTTATCTCTCTGCTTCCTTATCTGTAAAACAAAGAGTACTGGATGAGAAGATTCTTTCTAGCTCTGTTAGTAACTTTGTTTTCTATCATCCTTTTTCTACAGAACCCTCATTACCAGCAAAGGGGCATTGTTCTCTGAGGAATTTTCTGGAATAAAACAGGAGCAATTAGTCTCAGGTATATTGTAAACTGTGATAAACATGGTTTCATTGGCTCCCTCTGGTGTTTATCTTGTGATTTCTCTTCTGCCTGTCAGACTAATTTTATCCTCTGATAATTATCAAGAGGAGCTTATCCAAAAAAAAACATCTTTATGGCTTAGTTCATTGGATTAGTGTGTGATTTCTAAAACTTCTGTTGAGTACCCCTGTTATTTCACATCATGTTACCATCCAGCATCTGAAAATAATAAATTATAAAGTCTAATGGCCATCCCCTCCCATTCTCATGACCTGTCCTTTTCCTTAATATCTTTCGATGTCTTAGAAGAATCTTTTACTAGTTATTCTCTAGTATTGGTTCCCAATTATTTTTGTGTCTTGCTATAGTTTATGCCACATTTCAAAGAAGCCTTGACATATTTGCAGTTCAGAATGCTACAATTGCCACTGTCTTTTTTTTTTTTTAAGCAATTGGTATTAAGTAACTTGCTGTAATGTAATACCAAGCAAAGGCAACTTCCCAGGTTCAAAATACCAGCATAGGTGCTCTCTATTTTATTTAGTGACAAACCAAGAACAGAGAAGATTAAAACATGACATCATTCCAAATACAGCATTTACTAAGTGTGATTAAATAATCTCCAAGTACTACCCCACCCCAGGATCTTCCAATCATTCAATCAATTACAAAGTCTCTGTTCTAAATACTTCTCCACCCCTAGGCTATACCTTAATTAAGTCCACCACAAAGCCCCTCTTCTCAAATGGAGATTAGTTTCCAAACATAAGGTCAAAAGTTCCCCACCCCTGGATCACAATTGAATCTACCCCAGAGTTACATCAAGTTTAAACACAGCACTTAATACCCAAATGGAGGTCTTTTCTTCATCTTGACACGAGGCAAGTTCTCAGCAATCTTAGTTCCTGGGGAGACAAGGCTTAGCAAAGCCACAAGATACATTGCCAGTCCCTTCATGAATTTATCCTCTGTCTGTAGAACAGTCCTAGAACCCCTGAACACATTAGCAAAGCCCTCTCCCAGGATTTCTGTAAACATACAACAAGAAAATCCTTCTTCAGGGCTTCTGAACCAACAGAAAGGCTCCCAGACCCCTGCAACAACAGCACTGTCTCTCACCAGTGGACAGTATTCACTCTGTCTGCAGGACAGTCTCCAGACCCCTGCAACAACAGCACTGTCCCTCACCAGTGGACAGTATTCACTCTGTCTGCAGGACAGTCTCCAGACCCCTGCAACAACAGTACTGTCCCTCACCAGTGGACAGTATTCACTCTCTGTCTGCAGGACAGTCTCAGGGCTTCTTAGCGAACAGCCAGGTTCCAGGACTTCTTCAACAAAAGGACAGTCTTTCACCAGTGGACAAATCTGGCAAAATAACATCAGAACAGACAGACAAAGTACCAGCAAAACAGCCATGTTTCCTCAGTCCTTGGCAGCTCAGAGGGCAGGTCTCAAAAGTCCAGGGCAATTCAAAGTGGCCCTCCGCAATTCTCTTAGTCTCTCTCTCTCTCCGCGAGGTGCTGCTTCCAAAAAGATCTTCCGCCTCTCTCTAGTGTCTCTCCAAATCTACCTCACCAGCTCCTCCCAGTTCAGGACTTTCTTTTCACATCAACAAGCCCATCCCACGGGTGGGATTAACAAACTCTGGGCTTTAACACAATCAATTTGAAAACCAAGCCAATACAGGGGAATCTTTAATTGCCATTACTATCACACTTGCTCAAGATTACACAGCCAGTTATTTTGTGTGGGTGTTAAGTATCTGAGGCTGGAACTGATCCCGGGTCCTCCTGAATCTGGGGCCAGCACTCTTACTCACTGTGCCACCTAGCCGCCTCCCACTGTCTTCTTAAAATTCTAGCAGGCCTTAGGAGCAAAGTAGAAGGTAGTGAATACAGCAGGTAGACAATACCAATATGCGTAACTGAAATGACCTACACTCCATTTTTGTTATAACTAGAGAGAAGTTCTGCATTACAAATTAACTTCTTGAAATTCTCCTCCCACTATTCGGGTTAAAGTAACATCTTAACATAGGTGTAACCATACTGTATGTTCAAGAATGCCATGCTCTGGGACCTATGGTCCACTGACACTGGTCTCCTCTCTGCTCCTTTCACAAGACATTCCATCTCCTAGATCCAAGCATTCATTCTAACTAGATGTTTCCCATACCCAGGATATTTTCCCTCTTTGTCTCTGCTTCCTTGATTCTCTGACTTCTTTTAATTCTCAGCTAAAATCTCATTATCTGTAAGAAAGTCTTTTCTAGTCCTATCTAATCATAATGCCTTACCTCTGAGACTATCTCCAATTCATGTTGAATGCATCATGCTTGTACATGGTTTGTTTATTTGTTTGCATGGTGTCTCTATCAATAGACAGGAAACTCCTTGAGGGCAGGGACTAGTTTGGGCCTTTTTCTGCATCCCTGGTACTTATCACAATGCCTCACATTAAATAGGCAATAAATTAATCTATATTCAATGCAGCTACATGACATAATGCCTAGAGTGCTGGACCTGGAGTCAGGAAGACCTGAGTTTTAATCTGACCTTAGACATTTACTACCTGTATGACCCGGACAAGTCACTTAACCCTGTTTGCTTCAGTTTCCTCAACTGAAAATGGGAATCATAATAGCACCTACCTCCCATGATTGTTATGAAGATCAAATGAGATATTTGTAAGATACTTAGTGAAGTTACTGGTATATGTTGTCATTGTTGTTTTTTAGTCATTTTTGGTCATGTATGAATCTTCTTTACCCCATGTGAGGTTTTCTTGGCAAAGATACTGGAGTGGTTGACCATTTCTTTCTCCAAATCATTTTATAGATGAGGAACTGAGGCAAACGGGGTCAAGTAACTCACTCAGGGTCACACAGCTACTAATAGTCTGAAGTGAGATTTGATCTTAGGAATATGAGTCTTCCTTAGTTTAGACCTAACACTTTATCCACTGTGCCAACTAATAGGTGTTTAATAAATGCTTACTTCCTTTTTTCCTGGTAGACTTTACAAAGAACAGGTCAGACATGGAGGCTACTTTTAAAATCTTTTTTTCTTTTTGGCTTGTTTCTGAAGCCCATTTCCCCTAAGGGCTCCAGAATTAGTAATTAGGTTCAGATTGCCAAATTCTAGGTTTCTGGAATGCTGAGAATGTCAGAATATACAATGTTTGTCTATAGATATAAGTAAAAGATCCCTTACCTCCTTTGCAAACATTCAAGCTAACACTTTACTGGATATGGGATTTTATTTTGCCCCATGGAATTTTTTTAAATGCATCACAGACTCACAGGAGCCCATAAAACTTTAACCTCTTTCTCTTTTCCCACTTAATATTTTGTGTTTAATCTTACCAGGAGCTTAGATCACTGTATTTTACTGGGAAATACCATATTCTATATGAGCATTGGACTGAGAGAGTTTGGAGCCCTGAGGTCTACTCTGACTTCCCACCAATCACTTCCTATGTAAAATTGTTTAATCCATTAAAACAATTGTGAGTCTTAGTTTCCTCACCTAAAGAGGTGGTTTGACTACTTGGGTTTTTTTCTATGATTTATTCTTGAATAGAACACTCCTGAGACATTGTATCTCATGTCCTTTAGTCTTTCTACAATGTGAATGACACCCTCAAAGTTAGCTGATAGCACTCCCCAAACACTCTGCCTGCTTAAATGTTAGTTGTTCTCAACATACATTTATTCTTATTTTTCCCACATGCCCAGGAAATATTCTGTCTCTTGAAAAACTCCTGTTCTACTCCCAGGGATGTTAAACACAAACTCAAATGTCCAAGGCTATTAACAGAAGGCGTTATGCCTGGGGCAAATGCTATTAATGGTTTCCAGGGCAAATGGCATGAAGCTTGAAGCATGCCCTCAGTTGGGGGTAGTGAGTAGGGCAGAGTAAAGCAGGGAAAGAGCTTGCCCTAGCTTACCATTTGGTAATTTCCTATTTTAACTATTTTTTCTTGCTAGTTAGATACCAATATTTATTGTTTTGATTCTGTTTGGAGGAGTGGGGGTGCCGTTAGCATCCTCTTTAATTGATGCCCTCTAGATTTGGCACCCTGGGAAAATGCCTCAGTCACCCTGCCCTAGTCATAGCCCTACAAACACCAAACACTTTCAAACATCATCTTCTGCCTGCAGGGGGCAAGAATCAGGGCATATTTTGTTGGACTTTTCCTTCCCTACTCATGTGACATTTTAGGATAAGAGTCAGTACAATCTAAGGGAAGTGACTCTGCCTGAGGTGGGACAAAAAAGAATGAAGCTTAAATATGGGGGCATGAGTAAAGCTAAAATAGTCATTTGCTTTGACTAACCAGTCCCATATGATGGAAGGATACTAAAATTAAGGGACCATACATTTTGCCATGGACCTGGTAAGCCCAAACTTATTAGGACTGGAAGAATCCCCTCTACACTGGTTCCAGTGATAAATTCAAAACCCTATTTGCCCCTTTCTACCTTGTACTACCTCATTATACCCAATGTATTTTCACATAAACTTAGCTCTGGAGGTCCTTCCCTGGTCTTGGATTTGAGTCATGGCCTACTTCTGTCATTAGGAACCAGCTTGATCTGGCACAATGGATCACTGACTGGGAAAGATGAGTGCCATGTCCTGAGGGGGCCTCTTTCACATTGTCTAGAAAGTGACCACTGGAGTGAGAGATATAAAATGACAGGGATAGGAACCTATTTATAGAGCTTTCCCAACCCCTTTTCAGAGACATACTGCCACCCAATTCCTTCTTCCATCTCATGGGTGACATCTATGAACAATTGGAAATGGAAGAAAGCAGGAGTCTATGAAGGAAACCAGAATAATTAATATAATGCATGGGAGGATAGAAAAGAACAAAGGAGCATAGATTTAGAGGTAGAAGGAACCCTTCCTGGACAACCCCATAAATTTACAGATGAGGAAAGTAAGATTTAGGAGCTTAAGGGACTTGACCAGAGTCACACTCTTCATATGCGACATATGGAATTTGAACCAGTTCTTACTGAGTCTAACTTAAACACTATTTCTACTATGCTATGCTGCCCCTCCAGAAAAGACAAAGGAGAGAACATAAGAAATGAGGGATCAGAAAATAGAAGATACTAACAGAAATTAGTGCAGAAAAAAAACCCAGCAAAAGACATTTAGACAACACAAATCAAAACATTCAATGAAGAGACCCCTTCCCCACATATATAAGCCTTGCTGAAGACGAGAGCTACCTGTGATGGCATTAATGTGACTTATCCTTCTAATGGTGCAGAAAAGGGTGGGGGGGGTCATACTCTGTGACTGTTTGCCATGCTTCCACCATAGGAACCCACTCAACATGGCAGATATTGTCCATATTAACATCAATATAAACATTAATATTATTATTAATAATGTATATTAAGTTTTGGAAATATTATAAATATTATCCTCACAATGGACCTGGAATGTAGGTGCTATTATTATCTCCATTATATTGATGAGGAAACTGAGACAGAGGGTAAATGACTTGCCCAAAGTCCCACAGATATTAAGTAACTGGAATACACTTTGAACTCAGGTCTTCCTGACTCCAGGTCAAGCTCTCTAGTTACAGCACCATTTAGCTATGCCTGTATATCAAATGCAAATGTGAATACTAGGCAATGACAAGCTGGAGTGCCTCTTAGGGAGGGTGAACAAGATGAGGAGGAGGTTTGAAGTTATGCTATGTTAAACTTGGTTCAAGATATTGGGGATGTTTTGCCTAAAGAAGAGAAAACCTTAGGGGTAAATGAAGACTATTTTCAAGTACAATACTTGAAATCCTGTTATGTGGAAGAAAGATTACATTGATTCTACATGACTCCAGAGCCCAGAACTAGGGGGAAAATGGTTAGAAGTTACAGGGAAGCAGTTTGGGACTGAAAAATGGAGTTATCCAAAAATGAAGTGGGTTGTCTTGTAAGGTAATGAGTTCCTTATCATGGTGGGGGACATGCAAGCTGATGGCCATTTATAGAAGGAAGGTGTTCTAGAAGACATTTATGTCTCAGATGAAATGTTAAAACAAATGTCTTCTAAGGTTCTATCTCTAAGATTCTATGCATACATCAATCAATCAAAATGTGCCAAGTCTTGTGTTAGGCACTGAGGTTAACAAAGTAAGGGAGCAGCTCCTGCCCTGAAGGGGCTGGCATTTTACTGGGGGAACAACACTCCAATGGAAAGCTCATTTGTAATGGATCAGAAATGGACTGAGAAAATGTAGTAAGCAGAATTTTACCCAGGCTGAGGACAGGAAAATAACAACAAAAGATTACGGTAAAGAGCTAAAATTTTCAAGAATGAACAATGCATTCAGAAGCAACTAGGTACATGGTAGACAGAGTACTGAACCTGTCAGGAAGACTCATTTTCATGAGTTCAAGTCTAGCCTCAGACACTTACTAGCTGTGTGGCCCTCAGCAAGTCACTTAACCCTGTTTACCTCAGTTTTCTCATCTGTAAAATGAACTGGAGAAGGAATGACAAACCACTCCAGTATCTTTGCCAGGAAAATACCAAATAGGGTCATGAAAAGCCAGATACAACTAAAACAATGAATTCAGAGATGAAGGATTTAAATCAATCAAGTCAGAGGCTATAAGAGAAAAGACTGGTAATTAGAGCTAGGCTGGATACTAAAGAAAGATGTTGATCACAGAATCAGAGAATTATATAACTTAAGAGCTAGAAAAAAAAAAAACCTTAGTGAATAGAATGTTCCTGGCATGGAAACCTGGGAACAAGGTGATCAGTTTGGATGGTTGAGAGCTGCTGGTAGAGCAGGTTTGCTTCTAGTTCAGGTACTAGACTTTGAGGAGGTTCCAGAAGGAACCTAGTTTTCTTCAGTAATAGTGCAGGACAATATGGTTCCATGGGTAGAGTTCTGGACTTGAAAACAGAACAGTCTAAATCCTGCTTCAGATCTTTACTACCTCTGTGACCCAATAGAACACCGGCCCTGGAGTTAGGAGGTACTGAGTTCAAATCCAGCCTCAGACACTTAACACAAAAACTAGCTATGTGACCTTGGGCAAGTCACTTAAGCCCCTTTGCCTTCCAAAAAGCAAAAAAAAAAAAATTTGTAAAGAGGGAATAATAATAGAGACTCCTGAACAGGGTCACTGAGGGGATAAAATGCATTAATATATGTAAATTACTTTATAAAACTTAAAATGCTATATACCTACTATTGTTGTTGCTGTTATTGTTATCATTATTATAATCTACCAGGGCAACATGATGATATCACATACTGGAGTTGACAGGTGAAACCTTTGTCTAAAACTATACTCCTTCCTCCCTTCTCCCTCCCTGGCCTCCCACCTCCATTCTCCAATCGATGGTAAATATAAGTAGTATGGTAAAACCTTTTCCTAGATTACTTAAATACATTCTCCCTTTGTAACCCAGCCCCATACTGGTGCAAAGAGTTTCTTTCACTAAAAATGTCTGACCCAATGTCTGTCCCTTTTGTTCAACTAAGAAGCGGTAGTTTAATGGGAGAGGGGTAAATGGATTTGAGGGTTTGGTTTGAATCTCAGTTGTGCTACTTCCTACCTCTGTGACATTAGAAAAGTCACTTCCCTTCTGTACATCTCATTTTCTTCATTTGTAAAATGTGGGAGTTATACCAGGTGATTGAGAGAGAGAAAAAAAGGAAGAAAAGGAAAAGAGAGATGATGATGATGGATGGATGGATGGATGACAGATAAATTATTTATTAAATATATACTATATGGCAGTCACTGCACTAAGCACTGGTAATGTGAATATAGGAAAGCAAGACTTTCTTAGGAGAGCCTGCTTTCACAGAGCTTATATTCAAATGATTGAAGACAACATTTGAAGGGAAGTTGGAAGGACTAGTAGATAGGTGGGAAGTAGTGTGGAGGCCTGGGTTCTAATAAAATAAGACAAAAGCTTAGTTATCAAAGATGAAGGACTTAGAGGACAAAGTCCAGAGCACAGGTACTGGTGGGGTGGGGGTGATGATCTGAGTCCAGAAGAATGGTATGAATAGAACAGGGAAGAGCTGTGGAGTACTGGGTCCTAACAAGAGGAGAAAAATGCTCACCTATCAGACAGAGGGCCCTTTGCACACAGTATAGGTTATTAGGTAGAAAATGGGGATAAGGACTGGAAAAGTGGTATGTAGGTTTTTGAACCCACAAAAAACGCCAAAAGCTCACTTAAGACAGCCAGTTATTAATCCATTGCAACAACAATCTCAATAGACCTTGTGTCTCCAGGATTCAACCTGTACACCAATGACTGTTGATGAATAATGAAACATAATTAGCTAAGGTGGATGGAACCAAATTATGGCATGTCTTGAAAATTATGCAAAAGAGTTGAGAATTATTATGAGAGGCACTCATTTGAATATGGAAATGAACTGATGAAAACAGTACTTTAGAAAGATTGATTTAGCTACAGTAGTCAGGTTACATGGGACTATAAACAGACCAGTGGATTATTGTAATAAGTCAGGAATGAAGTCATAAGGAATGTTGGTAGTTGGAATGAAGGGGAATCTGAAAAAGCATTTTGGTAGGAAGAGAGAGGAAAGACTAATCAAAGAAAATAGATTGATCAGAAAATGATCACAAAGACACCAACTAGGACTCTTGCATTTCATTTATAGGCAGTTTGTGGACCTACCTAATGCCAAATGTAAGGGATGATCCCAGGGCAGATGAGATGATGTAATAGGTCATTCCATTTTCTCTGATTCTGCTCTCCAAATAACTTGTATATTTCTTTTACTGCCATTGGGCTGCTTATATGTAATCTATCTTTGAAGCTCAGGAATTTTGCCTTTGGCAAGGAGAGGCAAGTAGGAAAGGCTAAGGCAAAAGCCACAGTTAAATTACATCAGCTTCCAAGTAGCCAGTGGAGAATAAAAAAGGCAATTCTAGTGTGGTATATCCTTTGAAAAAACACAGTTTTGAATTGGGGATAGTCATAAAAATGAACACTCACAGTTTATTGAACTGAGCCCCATGATGTAATGAAAGGAACACTACCCTGGTTGTCCAGAAGTTTGTACTCTCATCCTAGGTCTGCAACTGACTATATGTATGTCATACTAGATGTATGACTTTGAAAAAATGAACTTACCTCTGGAGACTCAGTTTACTCATGGTGAAATGAGGACTCATAGGGTCAAGGCTTTAGTTGGGAGATATTTCATGGGTTGTTCAGTCAAGAGATCATAGATTTGGAGTAAGAAGGAACCTTGGAATCTATCTGGTCCATTCTCCTCGTTTAATAGATAAGAAAAGCGGCATGCAGAGAAATTAAGTGACTTTCCTGTGGCCATACAGTAGTAAGTGGCAAAAGTAGGATTAGAATCCAGATCCTATGTATACTGATCCCTCTAATTCATCATTCTATCCAATAGATCTACTACAACTTCATAAATAATAGTAGGTGTCATCTGTAAGGCCTTATAGTTTACAATGTCCACAACCTATGTTACCCTATTTGATGCTCATAACAATCCTGTGATGTAGGCTCTATTGTTAACCCATTTAAGAGATGACAAAACTGAAACAGAGTGAGGTTAAGGGACTTGTCCATGATCACATAAATAATTAGCATCTATAGCAGTAGCTGAACTTCCGGACTCCAATTCTACTTATTATACCATACTGCCTCCCCATTCATTTTGCAAAGATTTTCTACATCAAGTAAAGAACCTTGGGGGTTTTATTAGTTCATGATGATAGCACTTTCTTCCCTACTCAAATATGAATTTTGACAGTCTGCCTCATTTATATTCCCACTGGTGGGTAGTAGTACACAAAGGAACAGCCAATTGAAAGAGACAAATGGAGTTGGTGAGGATATTTAGTTAGCTTATCTTTATTTAGTTATTTATTTAGCTAGCTTGTCTTTCAGCTAGAAGGTGTGTCAGTCTGCAAAGTAAAATAAGACAAATACAAATTCTTCCCAACAAAAACTACAGATGACCTCAAGCAGAGTTCCAACTGGAAGAATTGTGATAGGAGGAAGACTTCATGAAGGATTCCACAGTCTATGTGCTGTAACTCTATTGGATAGAACAATAAAAGGTGAGATTTGTAGCATAGAGAATAGAAAGCCAAACTTGTAGTCAAGAAGGTCTAAGTCGAACTCTTATCTCTGACAGTAACTGGTTGTGTGATCTTGGATAACCCCTCATGACCTCAAGCAACTCTCTAAGATTAGAAATTTAAGATCAAATTCAAATTTGCATTGGACATTGGGAATTCCCTATACCAATAGTCCACTCCTACTTTTTCTCCCAAAAGAGAAGGCAAGGGGTAGCTAGGTGACACAGTGAATAGAGCACCAGCCCTGAAGTTAGGCGGACCTGAGTTCAAATCCGGCTGCAGACACAACAAAAAAACCAGCTGTGTGACCTTGGGCAAGTTACTTAACCCCAATTGCCCTACCTTCCTCCCTCCAAAAAAAAAAAGCAAAAATTTAAAAATAAATTTAAATTTAAAAAAGGGAGAAGGCAAGTTGGTCAGTAGAAAATATAATAGTAATTAGTTTGGGAGGGAAGGGAGCAGCAGTAAGCAAATCTTTTGTCAAGCATCTTGTTTTCTTATTTCAAAGATAATATTTAGCTAACTTTAACAGAAAGAATTACCTTCCTCAATGAAATAGAAAAACCTCCAAGAGAACACAGAGTACCCTTGCATGCAATAAATGGCAATATGGTTGAAGCACAATTTGCAGAGTTTTTCATTCTCAGATGAAAAAAGATTACAAGAGCTCTTAAGCTGGGGGAAGTAATACAGCTAATAAGGGGATATGGCCTTTTACAAATGCATTTTTCCCGAATTTACAAGACTGAAATAAATACCTCAAAAATATTTCCCAGGAATAAAAACATACATCAGAATTAAAGCTTTCTCCCTTCTTGTCCTATGGATTTCCCCAAGGGCTCTTATGATGCAGATTCTCTATAGTCCCGAATAACCAATCTCCTAGACTTCAGGCCAAAAGCAACCCAGAGGCCCATTTCCATTGCAAGTCATAGTTGTAGGTAAAAAGATTAAAAAAGCATAAAAGAAGGAGAGAGATTTCTAAATACAGAATGTCAGAGAGGAGACCTGCTTTGAGGACAGATATGGTTTTCTGTTATGTGTTTTTAAGCAGTCAAAGGCAAGGTGGTTGCCTGGATTTAAAATTCAAGCATATAGGCTAATATTCTATATATGCCACTTAATACTTCTGTGATAACCTAAGTCATTTTACCTCATTTAAAAATAATTTGCAGAGGTTCTTCTGTAAAATATTAAAGTTGAATTTACTCTCAAGATACCTTATGGAAAGCTAAGTGATGTAGTAGACAGAGTGTCTGGTAAGGTATCAAGAACACTCATCTTCCTGAATTCAAATTTGGCCTCATTCACTTACTAGCTGTATCACCCTGGGCAAGTCACTTAACCCTGTTTGCCTCAGTTTCCTCCTCTATAAAATGATCTGGAAAAGGAAACGGCAAACCATACAAATATCTCTGCCAAGATCTCCAAATATGGTCATGAAGAGTTGGACATGAATCTATCTATCTCTGTCTGTCTCTCTATCATCATCATCATCATCTATCTATACAAATATTGTATTATATAAACATACATGATTTATTTTAAAGATATAATTTCAGGGATATGCTCTGGATATGTTGAATTTTCTATACTAAGTTGCTGCCTATCATTGTGATAGCATGGGCAGCAGGGTAGCTATGCCAGTTTAGAGGTAGGAAGGCTAATTAGAGGGAAAGATTGTCTGGCCCTCAACATTATACCCAGCTTTTACCTACCAATTCTTGTGGATTTAGGGAATAAAGGTCAAGGCTTACAAACAAGTTCATGGGCAAGTACAACTGTAGCTCCAATCTTTAGAGGAATTTCTGCTTCTGCTAGTACCTTGTTTATAGATCCAGGACAGTATCTGCCTTGTCTAGCATGCCTATTTCAATAACACATGATAAATATTTATATAGGGATTATTATATGTGTGTATGCATAGAGAGAATATATAAGATAGTTTTGAGAAGGATGTATGTGTATATATACACACATGACATAAATATGCACATATGCATATAACACACACATGTCTATATGTACATGTTGAATTCTTCAGTAGAATATATGCGCCTTGAGGTCAGGGACTATTTAATTTTTTACTTTGTGTCCCCAATGCTTAGCACAATGTTTGGCATATAGCAAGTGCTTCATAAATGCATGTTGATATGAGTGCTACTTCAAAGAACAGTCAGAATAAAATGAAATGATCTAAATAAAAATCTTTTAATCAAAATGCACCATATAAACCAAATGTTAGGATTAGTGACATTCATAGTATTGATTCATTTCAGTATTACCAGGGCCTAGGACAGTATCTTGTGTATAAGCATATGTTTTAAAGAAAGATGTTGAAGGAATGAGAAGATAATTAATGCTATTAGAAAGCCAAGTGATTATGAATCACTGTGAATGAATACAATAGAAATTCACAGGAAGGAGAGATCACTGTGGGGGCAAGGTGGAATTAATTATAGGAAGAAGGTGGACCTTGAAAAAGGGGGAAAGAAAACAGAGTATTCACAGTGGGATGAGGAGGGCAAAGAGAAGTTAATGTCATAAATGTTTAAATAAAAATACATTTATAATTATTTATAGGTGTGCTATATAAAACATATAATCAATAAATATTTATTGTGTCATCTATGTTCTAGTCACTGTGCTAAGTGCTGGGGATACAAAAAAAGAAGTAGGAATGTCTAGGTGGAGCAGTGAATAGAGCACCAGCCCTGGAGTAAGGAGGACTTGAGTTCAAATCCAGCCTCAGACACTTAACACTTACTAGCTGTGTGACCGTGGGCAAGTCACTTAACCCCACTTGCCCTGCCCTCCCCTCTCCAAAAAGCAAAAAAAAAAAGATAAACAATAGTCCTTGCCCTCAAGTTTCTTACAATCCAATGGGGAAAGCAATATGTAAAATATATATACATATATATATATATATGAAAAACATGCTATATAAAAGGCAAATAGGAAATTAAATGACAGAGGAAATGCACTAAATTAAGGGGTTGGGGAAGGCTTTCTGCAGAATGTGGGATTTTACTTTGTTATTATTATCTCATTTTATAGTCAAGTAAACTGAGTCAAGGGGTACAATAGGCTAGGTGGTGCAGTATATAAAATACTGGGCCTGGAGTCAGGAAGATTTGAGTTCAAATATGACTTCAAACACTTACTAGCTGTGTGATTCTGGACAAGTAACTTAATCCCTATTTTCCTCAGTTCCTCATCTGTAAAATAGGGATACACTGGAGAGAGAAAAGGGAAACCATGCAGGTATCTTTGCCAAGAAAATACCATGGACAGAGTCCATGGAGTCACATAGAGATGGACACTGGTTGGACACTGAACAACAAACTAAAGCAGTATATCTGTTAAGTGGCTTTCTCAGAGTCAAAGAACCATTAAGGCAGGATTTGACTTCAAGTCTTCCTGACTCTAAGTTCGACACTATCCACAGCACCTCTAATTATATAGAATATATATCTTTCATGTACACATTTTTCATATTACATCTATATAATACATTTTATGTGTATATTAAATGCACACATAATGCTCATTTGCTATATATATTTATTATCTATATTATACTTACTATATAGCATATATATGGCATATATATGTGTATATATATGCATATATATATGTACATATACTCTAGTACATGCCCATGGACTGTTTTGACCCTTATTCCCTAATTTCACAAGAATTGGAGGGTAAGGGCTGGATATAATGTTGAGGACTAGACAACCATTCTCTTTAATCAATCTCCCTACCTCCAAATTGGCATAGACATGCTGCTTTCCTTGCTATGACAATATTAGGAAGAATCTTGAATAGAAAATTCAATTTATTAATATATTTTAAATACTTATGGTAAATCTGGGCATTTAGGCCATTCACTTAGTCTCTCTGCCCCTCTCTATCCCATTAGGCATAATATTTTTGCTCTCTTCTACACCTGTCTCTCTCTTGTCTCTATAACATATATTTGTTTATTTGTACATAGATATCCACAATATATATTTATGTACATAACATCAATATAATACATATTAATAAATCCATAATATTTAACAGCAATTTTTCTATCTTTAAGGTGTTTATTAAACATGCATTTAAGTTCAGAATGAAAAATGATTCAACAGAAGAGTCTAAAAAGTAGATTCCAGCAAAAGAACAACAGATGTTTCTGTTGCTGAAATAAAACTTATTTTTCAAATGAAATGCTTAAATAGTCACAAAAATACAATAATATTTCTTTCCTTATAGCTAACATTAAGAATAAGGTTATTCTTAAGGTCTAGAATTTTCTCCACTGGACTTTCAAATTGTTACATTCTTTTTAGTTCAGCACTGCTGTCAAAATGGTGCCATGCACAGGAAGAGGGTGGCATCAGATTCAGGCAGGCAAACAATCCTTCTGCCTCAATCATAGAATAATTGCCACAATTCTTAATCCTGAAAAGCAACATAAATAAGTAATAATACATTTTTAGAGCAGTGATACTCACTGTCCAGCTCCACTTATGAATCACCAGCCATAAACTCTACGGGATTATTTATTTATGTTATTTACAGAACGAGGACAGAAACTGAATGTTCTCCTGATGGAAAACTGCTTAAACTCACAAGGCCACCAAAGTTCAATGCTTCATGGAGCATTTTTTTTTCCTCTTGGATCCCATCCATAGTATTTAGCACAAATGATTAAACTGCTAATAGTAATTTTGCTTAGCAAGTTTTCCTTGATTTTACTGTCTGCAGCCCAAAGTCTTGTTCTTGCCAAATGCCTATCATCAAAAGATGAAAACTATGGTAAATAAAATGCATAGAGGCTGCTTAATTAGAATGTAAGGATCACCATTTTAATGAGTCAAAGCCAAACCACCTTATATGATGAACTACAAAAGAACTTTACAAATTTGTCCTAACTGAAGCTGCATTTTGCAGATGATAATTGGAAATCCTTCTTATTAAGTGAGTTTAAGATGAACCAAAAAGAAAGAAAAAAAAAAAGAATCTGTTATTGATTCTTCTTCCCTTCCCTCTCCCATCACTGAGTCACAGAGGCCTCTCTACTTTCCTTTCTTCTTCAGATCTAAGCTTATTCAACTAATTAATTCCAACCAGCAGGCAGAGGTAGGCCTCTAGAGCCAAGGATAATGGGCAATGACTCTGTAGTAGGATATAATGTCAAGATACCTAAGGTAGGGCATGGGAGGACTTCAAGGAAGTTGATTTCCCCCCAGAAAGTCACACTAGGACATTCTGATCTTAGTTCAATGCTTCCATATATCTGGAGATTCCTTCAGTATGGACACTCTCCCAAAGGTGCAGACCATAATCAGAGAATCATAAATCCAGAATTCAAAGTGACTGGAGTTCATTGAGTCTAACCCCCTCATTTTCCAGCTGGAGGGACTGAAGCATGGTAAGGTAAATTATTTGTTCATAGTTCCATAGGCAGTTAACATCAGAGGTAAGATTGCAACCTGGAAATCTAGAGCCAATGCCCTTCCACTGAAGGGCACTGTGCCACCTAACCTTGAAACTCTAGTTCTGTCCTCCTATAAGAGCTCCTCCTCCCCAGGGGATCCATCCAGCACCAAGACTGCACTGCCCTCCACTGTTGGGACCTTCCTCTATATCTCATGATATTGTATAGATATTAAAGGAACCCACGGTTTGTCCATTGGCTATCCCTTATTCTTACCACAAAATCTGCTTGCTTTATTTTCTGCTACTTCTAATTCTTAATTCATAACATATGACAGGCTACTAATGCTCATCTCCATTCCATCATGTATTCTATGACTAACTGGTAGAAAATACATAGGTTGCATTAAAAGTCATACTTCTTTGTCCGGAAGCATAATGATAGCTTCTACTTCCATATCATAAGATCTAGAATTTATATAACACTTTAAACTTTGCAAAACACCTTGCATGCTTATCTCATTTAACATTCACAATGACCCAGGGGAATGAGAGTTATTATTACCATAATTTCACAGATGCCTTAAACTTACTATCTCAGTGAGTCCTTATGAGGTTGGCACTACAGATATTGTTTATTTTTTGCTTTTTTTTTTCTGGACGGCAATTGGGGTTAAGTGACTTGCCCAAAGTCACACGGCTAGTAAGTGTGTTAAGTGTCTGAGGCTGGATTTGAACTCAGATTCTCCTGACTTCAGGGTGATACTACAGATATTGTTATCCCTATTTAACAGATAACAAAACTGAAGCCCAAAGAGATTAAGTGATTTATTCATAGTTCTAAGCCAGTCGGTAACAAGAGTCACAATTGGAACACTGATCTCTTGAATTTGAGTTCAAAGTTTTCTTTTGAATTAATATCTTTCTTTTTTTTGTAAATATCACAGTCATTTCCCAACATAACTCCCCACCTGGAATTCTTCATCACCAATAAGAATACTGAAGCAATGGTGTCTAATAACACACACAATAATCCGTGCCTAGGATCTCTGACCTCTCCTCCAAGAGGAGGCATGGATTTCATTCTGTTTCTTAGATGAAGTCCAGTGCTCTTCCCTTTATACCCTGTTCCCTCTAGAAACTCACAATATAACAATAAATGAACCTCTCTCAATGATACCATGTGAGGGGAACCCCTGATGGGATTGAATATATTTATTTTAATGAAATTTGATTTATTTCATGCAGCATTTTTAAACCTGAAAACATCTGAAAAAGAAAAAAATGCAGAAACTAAAGTCATAAGGAACTAAGACTTTTCCCCATAATTCTATTCATACTCACACATTTTAGCTTTAAGGTTGCCTAAGAATTTATAACAAAGCCCAAGGGATTCTAAAAGAAACTCCTACACAAAGGTCTGACCCAATGAAGGTGCTAACTGCTTCTTAGCAAATGATGTCCTTAAGGCCTGAGCTGTGCAGATTTTGAGAGTGTAGGTGTAGAGTGGTCAGGCAAATGCAAAAGCCAGCTATGACCAAACTTTCCTGAGGCAGTTGAGTTTAGGGCTGTTTACTTGGTGACCAAATTCAGGGGAGGATGGACTGAAATGACTGAACCAGAAGGCTATTTAATCCAATCTCTTTTAATAGGAGAGACCCAGAGGGATAAAGCAGCTTACCCATGGTAGGATTATATATGTGAAGAAAGACCAAGACATGAATGCAGTCCTCTCAGCCCCAGTTTAGTGTCCTTAGAAAGAGAGGGAGAGTTGTTGCTGTTCAGTTGTGTCCACCTCCCTGTGACCCTATTTGAGGTTTTCTTGGCAAAGATACTGAAGTAGTTTGCCATTTCTTTCTCCAGCTCTTTTTCCAGATGAGGAAACTGAGGCAAACCAGGTTAAGTGAATTGCCCAATATCACACAGACAGTAAATGTCTGAGGCCAGATTTGAACTCAGGAAGATCAGTTTTCTTGATTCCAGGCTCTTTACTCTATCCACTGCACCACCTAGCTGCTCAGAGGCAATGTAATACAGAGAAAAACATACAGAATTTGGTAGTAAGAGAATGGAGTTTGAGTTCTAGCCTGTCTAACAAACTATGTGATTATTGGTAAGTGATCTATTTCTAAGTCTCAATCTATTATTCATAAAATAGGGAAAATTGATGCCTGCTGTGTGTACCTAACAAGGTTCTTGTATGAAAATCCAATGTGATTATGTATAGGAATCACTCTGCAGACCCTAAAACACTATATGAATATCATTTCCCTTCTTCAAGTATCTCCCTGCTCCAATCCATCCCCTACTAAGCTACTTGAGTGATTTTCCTAAAGAATGGGTCTGACTATGTCACCCCACCTCCTTCTCAATAAACTCCAATGGCTCACTGTTAACACTAAGGAAACATAACGTTCTCTGCTTAGCAGTTAGAACTCTTCACAATCCAACATCTCCCTACCTTACTAGTCTTCATATACCCTAGACCTGTCACTTTCTCTATGACCCAGCAACAACAATGGTATACTTGCTCTTCCTCATACACAATGTCTGAATTTTCACTAACTGTCTCCCATGTCTGGAATGGTGTCTCCTTTCTTACACTTCTTAGGTTCTCTGGCTTCCTTCATCACTCAGCTAAAATTCCAGCTTCTTCCTGAATCCTATTTGGTCATCCTGCTGCTAGTGCTTTCCCCTTCCTCATCACTTTCCTCTACTCTGCATATAAATTGTATGTACATAGTAATCTCTTCCATTTTGAAGTGAGCTCCCTTTAGGGTCAGGCCATTGTTTTTGCCTTCCTTTGTCTCTCTACTACTTAGCATAATGCCTGCAATATAGAAAACACTTAATAAATGCTTGCTGACTGTCAATTATAATAACATTATAATTATAACATTAATTACACAGTCATATAATTCTCAAAAGGAAACAATAATTAAGTCATAGGAAACCAAAAGCTGTATAGGAACACCAATTATTATTTTGTGATGTGCATTATTATATAACAATAACTAATATTCAGGTAGTGTTTTATATTCCTAATGATTTTAAAATTCTACACTGTTTCCTTTTTAAGTGCTATAGAATTTATATGTTGTGTCCTGGGCAGGGAGGCCTGTGACTGTAATTCCAGATCTGTGGAGGCTGAGGTTGGATGATCTCTTGAGTTCAGGAGTTTGAAGCTATAGTGGACTAATCCAGTTAAGTGTCCAATCTAAGTTCATCACTAACATAATGAGCCCCTGTCCAGGAGGTGTAGGATGGAGTAGGGGAATCAGGTTGCCTAAGGAGAGACAAACAGGATCAGATCAGAAAGGAAACAGGTCAAAACTCCCATGCCAATCTAAAGCAGGATTGGTCAGTGAGTGACTGCTGTATTTCTAGCAAGGGTGAAATAAACTTAATTATTTTAAAAAATGTTATATGAAGGAGGAAGTATGATGATGATAATGATGATGATGGTGTCCTACCTGCTCCTACAGTTGGGAATACCTGAAAGGGACCTTTACAAAGGTAATATACAAACTGTGATCATTCCCACTTGTCTCATAAACAGTAGACAATATGAACATAAGTCTCCAAAAATGCACACAAAGGAAAGGGAGTCTAGGATTCATCCAGTAGGGAAACAAACATCTCTACTCCTAAAATAACATCAAGAGGGCACTGTGGCCCCATGGCCTGATGATAACATAGAGTCTCAGGAGCTCTGAGCTACACATCTAGTTCTGGCGTTATGCTTCAGTCATCCACCCTGAAGCAGCTGTTCAGTATCCTGAGTTCTCTTTTCTCATTATCTCAGTAAAATATGGATGGTGGTAGAGTATTGCAGCATGGAAATCACTAATTAATGATCATAAAAATGTATGTGTGTGACTAGCCACACTGCTGTAATATGAAGAGCATTGTGGTTACAGTCAGAAGGCAGAGAACTAAATTCTAACTCTTTCTCTCACTCAAGTCTGTGACTGTGAGCATAGTACCTAAACTTTCTGTGCATAACATGTAAAGTCTCTGACCCTTAGGTGCTTCATTAGCTTAAAAGGGACAACAACAATACCTACTCACAGTGTTGTTTGGGAGAGAAAAGCATTTGCAAAGTTTAAAGGGTGGAAAATTAAATTCTTTCCCGGTATAAGGATTTATTTTCATTTTTTTCCTATGTGGAGAGAAAGAAAAAAAAATTTCAGTCTTTGGAATGCTATTTGGTTTTTTCTTGACAAAGATCCTAGAGGGATTTGCCACTTCCTTCTCCAGGTCTTTTTTACAGATAAGGAAACTGAGGCAAACGGGGTTAAGTGACTTACTCAGGGTTATATAGCTATTAAGTGTCTAAGGTCATATTTGAACTCAGGTCTTCCTGACTTCAGGCTCAGGGTGCTATTCACTGTGTCTCCTAGCTGCCCAGAAGAGACAATAAATGCTAATAAGTAATAATAAATAAAACAACAAAACTAATAAAGTTGAAAAATAATCTTAAAGGGTTGCAGAAATGTGAATTACTACTACTCTGTGGACCTCAGTTTCCCCATCTGTGAGATGAAAAAGTTTGAATGAAATTAACTTGTGAGTCCAATCCATCTCTAAATCTATATTCTATAACTTTCTTCATACTACATACCTCACAAAGGTTTTATGGGAAGGACTCTGCCAAATTTTAAGGCAGAAAGGCAATTCCTTCCTTCTCACAGGATTCTTTTTATCCCCCCAGTGGAGGAAAGGAGAGACATATCAAGGAGATATAATATAGGAAAATAATGCAGAAAAATAACCAGATAAAATATTAAAAAGCTATTGAAATGTGAGCTGTTACTATACTCTTGACCCCAGTTTCCCTATCTGTAAATTCCATCCAGCATTATATTTATGATCCTATGTTATTATTACTTCATAGTATTATTGTAAAGAAAAGCACTTTGTAAACTATTACATACCATATAACTCTGAATGAATATTAAATACAAACTTATGTGAAATTATACTGTAAAATTTTTAAAGAAATTAGAACTCAGGGCAGCCAGGTAGCACAGTGAGTAAGAGCACTGGCCCCAGAGTCGGGATGACCTGGGATGAATCCGGGCTCAGACACTTAGCAGAAACCACCCAGAAACACCTGGCCGTGTAACCTTGAGCAAGTTACTTAACCCCAATTGCTTAGGGACAGCCAGGTGGTTCAGTGAGTAAGAGCACTGACCCCAGAGTCGGGATGACCTGGGGATCGAATCTGAGCTCTGATACTTAGCACCACACCCAGAAATAACTGGCTGCATAACCTTGAGCAAGTTACTTTACCCCAATTGCTTTAAAAAAAAAAATTAGAACTCAATTGGAATATTATTTCAAGGAAATTTTTATAAGAATTTAGTGTCAAGAAAATGTGAGTTCAAATGTCCTCTCTGACCATTAATACCTATAAGACCATAGGCAAGTTTATGGACATTTCTGGACCTTGGACAGCTCTCTAAGTGATATCTGTGAGGATTTGGACAAGCTGGAATCTGCATTAGTGGAAGGAGTTCCCATATGGACACATAAAGGAAACTTCAGCTATCTGGGGACATTTACATAATGAATCATTCCAAATAATGGCATTTTCTCTACACTTGAGTTTTTATCCATTCCAAGCACCCAAATATTCTGTATGTGGGAGGGAAATCTTTCTTATAAGTTTTACATACTTCCTTGCTTTCTTGAGCAGAGCATACTGAGCATAATTTTCCTTTTCTTGATGACTCAAGGTCAGCACTATGAATATAAATTATTGCATAGTGAATATGCAGGGATAATCTGAAGCTTTCAGCATGTATCTGAATTCTTCCTCTTAGATAAAATGCGCCCACTTTGTGATTGAATTCAATTCCACAAACACTTATTAAGAATCTATTATGTGTAATATATCATACTAGGCAGTAGGAATAAAAAGACAAAAATTAAATACAATCCCCTCCTTCAAGGAGTATACAATGTATTTGGAACTATAGTATTTAGGTCAACAAATGAATTTCACAAAATTTGAGGTGGAAGAGATAACTAATGGGGGGCGGGAATTAAACAAGGCTTCAAAGTTGAGCCTTGAAGGATTCCAAGAGATGGAAGCAAGGAAGGGGCACATTTGGGCATGTCAAGTTTGATACTATATAAAGATGAGCTTTAAATGTCAACTGGAGGAGTTCATACTTGATCCTAGTAAGAAAAAAAGATGCTGCTGGAGTTTACTGAATAGGGATGTAGTGACAGGGTCAGGCTTGAATTTCATGAAAATCAGTTTGGTGGCTACGTGGTGGATGGATTCGACCACAGGGGTGTGGAAACCGCGACCTAAAGGCCACATGTGGCCCTCTTGGTCCTCAAATGTGGCACTGTGACTGAATCCAAACAGAACAAGGACATTTGGATTCAGTCAAAGGGCTGCACTTGAGGACCTAGAGGGACACATGTGGCCTCTAAGCCAAAGGTTCCCTGATCCTAGATTAGAGTAAGGGTGAGATCAATTGGGCAGCTACTGAAGTAATCCAGACAGGAGGCAATGAGGACCTGAACTAAGGTGGTGGCTAAATGAGTAGAGAGAAGGGGAGAAATGTAAAAAATGTTGCGCATATAAAAATAACAAGTTTTTTTATTTAAATATATAATATAATACATGTAAATATATAAATATAAAAATATAAATATAAAATAACAAGACTGATTGGAAGAGTAAGTAGTCATGGATGATGTCTGAGGTTAGGAACCTAGGTAACTGGGATGGTAGTTGTACCTTTGACAGCAATATAAAAATTCAGAAGAAGGAAACGTTAATGAGAGAAAGGATAATAAGTTTTGTTTTGGATATGTTGAGATTGAGGTACTATGAAAAATTCTGTTTTAAGTGTCTAGTAGGAAATCCAAAATACAAAACTGCAGTTCAGGAGAGAATCTAGGGATGGATATATAAATGTGGTAGTTACCTGCTTAGAGATGCTAATAGTCTCCACAGAAAATGATGAGTTTGCAAGTTAAAGAATGAAGAGGAAAGAGGCCCCAGGACAGAGCCTTTCTGTACACCTTTTGTTATTGGGCATGATATTGAAAAGGAGACTTATTCAGGCAGGTGGAGGTGAACAAGGAAGATCTGTGTCATGAAACCCTAGAGAGGTTCAGAAAGTATCCAAGAGAAGAAACTGGTCAACAGAGTCAAAAACTGTAGGGTTTAAATTTGAGAAGAGGCAATTAGATTGAACAATTAAGAGATCACTGGTAACTTTGTAGAAGATGGTTTTTGTTGAGTAGATTGACTGGAAGTCATACTGTAGTGGGTCTATGAGAATGTCTTAATATGTAAAATGGCACTACATTTGGTGTGTTAGAAAAAACCATAGATGAAAGGTAAGAAGCTCTGAGTTTTAATCCCATGTTTGCTGCTTAGGCAAATCATTTTCATGTCCAGGGCCTATGTTCCCATTTGGAAAATGAGAGGTTTGAGGTTAACATTCTATGATTCCATAGCTTTTTGTACTTTTCAAAGCATTTCATATTATTTGACTTAATTCAACAAATATTTATTAAGTGCCTAAAACAAGTAAGGTCCTGTGCTAGGCACTAGGGTTATAAAAATTAAAAAAGTAAAATAAAACATCTCAGCTGTTAAGAAGTTAATAGTCAGTCAAGAAACATTTATTAAATTTTTACTATGTACCAGACACTGCTAAGCACTGGATATGAGATGTCCACAAAAATGGGGGTGTCTAGGTAGTACATCAGATAAAGTTCTTGATTTTGGAGTTATGAAGACCTGAGTTCAATTCTCACATACTTACTAAATATGTGACCCTGAGCATGATACGTCACCCCTGTCTGTCTCAGTTTCCTCATTTGTAAAATGAAGATAATTATCCCTCAGGGCACCTAGGTGGAGCAGAAACTAGCTGTGTGACCTTGGGCAAGTCACTTAATCCCAATTGCCCTACCTTTCCTATTTAAAAAAAATCCAAAAAAGAGAAAATTATCCCTCCCAGTGTTGTTGTGAAGATAAAATTGGATATTTGTAAAGTTCTTTGCAAACTTTCATGTGCTGTATTAATGGTAGCAAAAAAACAAAAAACAAACAAAAAAAACTAATCCAAGGTATGTAGTGATAGGGGCAAAGGAGAGATACAGGTAAATGACTCTAGGAAAATTGAAAAGATCATCCAGAAGAAGAAGAATAGCTACCATTTATACAGTGCCCACTAAGTTCCAGGCACTGTGCTAAATACTTTACAGATATTATCTTTGTTGGTCATAACAACAACCCTGAGGGTTAGATATTATTATTCTTAATAATATTTTATTTTCCCCAATTATATGTTAAAACTATTTTTAACATTTTGTTTTAAAACTTAGAGTTCCAAATTCCATTACTTAGATGGTAAGCAGTTAGCTGTTACTATTTTTTTAATGCTTTATTAACTTCTAATTTACATCATTCGTTTCTGCCAGATTTTGAGTTACAAATTTTCTCCCCATTTTTCCCCTACCCACAGCCCCAAAACAGCAGTCCCACAATATCCCCTCCTCCAATCTGTTCTCTCCCATATTTTCTCCCATACCCCTTTTGACTTTTCCAGTGCATATCTATGCCTCAGTGCCTGTATATCTTATTTCCCAATTACATGTAAGATGGCATTAATAATATATATATATACACACACATACATATATATATTTGAATATTTGATTTTGAAACTTTCAATTCCAGATTCATTCCCTTCCTTCCTTGTAACACACCCTTACTGGGAAGATAAGCAGTTCAGTATAGGTTGTACATGTGTGGCTAATGCAAAACAATAACATAGTAGATATATTGTGAAAGACTGACTATATTTCCCTCCCTCCTATCCCACCTCCCACTTGTTCTATTCTCTACTTTGATCCTGTCCCTTTTCAAAAGTGGGTGCTTCCAACTTCCCTACCCCCACAGCCTGCCCTCCCTGCCATCATCCCCCCTCTCATCCCCTTCCCCACTATTCTCCTGGAGGGTGAGATACCCTATTTAATGTGTATTTCATTCCCTCCTCAAGCCAAATTCAATGGGAATAAGGTTGACCCATTCCCTTTTGCCTTCCTATTCTCCCCTCCATCGTAACCATTTTCCCTTGCCTCTTCTGTATGAGATAGTTTACCCCAATCTGTCTCTCCCCATCTCCTCTCATTATATTCCTCTCACCTCTTAATTTCACCTTTTAAGTATCATCCCTTCCTGTTAAATTGGTCCTGTGCCCTCTATCTATGTATACCTGTAAACATATATACACACATTCACATATGTATTCATATGCCCATATACCCTCACATATGGACATATATATATATATACATATATATATATATATATATATATATATATATATTTCTAATCCCTTCAACCACTGAGAAAAGTTTCATAAGTTACAATTATTGCTTTTCCATGTAGAGATGTTAAAAGTTCAACTTTGATAAGTTCCTTATGGTTTCTTTTCCCTGTTTACCTTCTCATGCTTCTCTTGCTTCTTGTATCTGAATGTCAAATTTTCTATTCAACTCTGGTTTTTTCAGCAAGAATGCTTGAAAGTCCTCTATTCCACTGAATGACCATATTTTCCCCTGAAACATGATACTCAGTTTTGCTGGGTAGGTGACTCTTGGTTTTAATCCCAGCTCCTTTGACCTCTGGAATATCATTTTCCAAGCCCTTCGATCCCTCAGTGTAGAAGCTGCCAGATCCTGAGTTATTCTTTTGTGTTTCCACAATATTGAAATTGTTTCTTCCTGGCTGCTTGTAATATTCTCTCCTTAATCTGGGAATTCCAGAACCTGGCTATAATATTCCTAGGAGTTTTCTTTTTGGGATCTTTTTCAGGAGGTGATCGGTGAATTCTTTCAACCTCTATTTTGCCCTCTGGTTCTAAAACATCAGGGCAGTTTTCTTTGAGAACTTCCTGGAGGGTGATTTTTTTTTAAGCAATTGGGGTTAAGTAACTTGCTCAAGGTTACACGGCCAGGTGTTTCTGGGTGGGTACTAATTGTCTGAGTCTGGGATTCGATCTCCAGGTCATCCTGACACTGGAGCCAGTGCTCTTACTTGCTGTGCTACCTGGCTGCCCTCTGGAGGATGATTTCTAGGTTCTTACTTTGGTAATGGCTTTCAGGTAGTCCAATAATTTTTAAATTATCTCTCCTATATCTATTTTAAATTATCTCTCCTATATCTATTTTCCAATAGATATAGATAGTGGTTTTTCCAATGAGATATTTCATATTGCCTTCTATTCTTTCATTTGTTTGGATCTGTTTAACAGCATCTTGATTTCTCATAAAGTCATTAGCTTCCATTTGCTCCAATCTAATTCTGAAGCAACGATTCTCCGCATTGAGCTTTTGAGATTCTTTTTCCATCTGGCAAAGTTGGCTTTTTAAGGCATTCTTCTCCTCATTGCCTTTTTGAGCCTCCTTTGCCATTTGAGTCAGTCTGTTTTTTAAGGTATTATTTTCCTCAGTCAGGCTGTTGACTCTCATTTCATAATTTTCTGGCATTGTTCTCATTTCTCTTCCCAATTTTTCCTCCACTTCTCTTATCTGCTTCTTAAGGTCCTCTATGGCCTGTAACCAGTTTGTATTTTCCTTTGAAGCTTTTGGTGCAGGAGTTCTGACTTCACTGTTTTCCTTCTGTTCCATGCTTTGCTCTTTCTTGTCCCCAAAATAGGGGTGTAATGTTGGAATCTTCTCTCTGCTTTGTTTCCTTTGCCTGGTCATGTTGCCCCTCCGTCACTTGACCCCTGGGATTTTTGCCACAGTAGGACTCTGCCACCAGACAGGGGAGCTTTCCTTCCAAATGCTGTTGTTTTCTCAGCTGCTGGAGGTATTAGATGGGTGCCCTCTCTGAGGTCTCCACATGCTCTGGTAAGCTGGACATAAACCCCAGGATCTCCTCCCTAGACTGCAATCCAGATCCAAGCAGGTTAAAGCAAGAGCGATTACCCCTCAGACTGGTGCTTGGTCCCCCTACACTCTGCAGGCCAGAAGCTGAAGCTGCCACGTGGCGCTGACTGGCTGTGCAGGTGTCTTAGCAGCTTCTTACCCAAGGGGGCAAAAGCCATGTACTCCCACTTACTGGGTCCCAAAATACAGACTGTACTGACCTCTCACTTTGTCCTTCGCATCTCTGTGTTGATAAATCTGGAAACGGCCACAGCTGCTGCTGATCTGGAGTCCCTCTGGCCAGCAGCTGGTCAGGCCCACTCTGTGGCTAAAGCCTCGGCATGGGGCTGGGCTCGGCTCCCAGAGCGCTGTGCTGGATTCCTGCCAGCCTGCCGGGCTGTGCTCAGTGGTAGGTTAGCTTCTCTGTGTCATTTTGTGGGTCCTGCAGCTCCAAAGTTTGTTTAGAGTCCCTTTTTTACATGGATTGGGGAAGGTGGAAGCTGGAGCCGCAGGAAGGTCGTGATTCTACTCTGCCATCTTGGCTCCACCCCCAGTTAGCTGTTATTATTAACCCCTTTAAAGATGAGGAAGCTGAGGCAGACAGAGGTGAAGTGATTTTCCTAGAGCTAGTAAGTGTCTGAGGATGGATTTGATAAGGTCTTCCTGATGCCAAGTCAATAAGAGAAGACTCAATCCAAAGGCACAATCTGAGCTATATCTGGAAGGGAGAAAAGGATTTCCATAGAGATGAGAATCGAGCAGATTCTAGACTTGGGGAAAAATCTAGGGGAATATATGGAGACAGAAAGAGATTGGTGGACAGTTAGCAGTTCACTTTAACTGAAGCACAGAGTGCCTGAGAGACAAATTGAACAAGAACAAAATAGTGTACCAGCTAGTAATTCAGTTTAGTTGAAGAACAGAATGCATGTACCAAAACAACATCAAAACAGTAGGTTGAAATCAACTTATAAATGACATTAAATGCCATGTTAAGAAGGCAAGGAGCCTCTAAGAGTTTTTGAGCAAAGGAATGGCATGGTCAGACCTATGGCATTAAGACAACCATCTTGGCAATGATGTAAAGGATGGGTTGGTAAACAGAGATATGGTGCTAGGGAGGTAAGTTAAGATGTTACTACAATAATCCAGGCAAAAGGTAATGAAAGCCCAAATTAGGCTGGGAAAATGGAGAGATGGCATATATGACAGATATATTTCAAAGACAACTCTAAAAGAATATGGCAAATGACTCCAAAGTTTCAAATTTAGACCAGTTGTAAGATGGTGATGCCATTTGGAGCACAT
This sequence comes from Petaurus breviceps papuanus, assembly GCF_028583685.1. Lineage (NCBI taxonomy): Eukaryota > Metazoa > Chordata > Mammalia > Diprotodontia > Petauridae > Petaurus > Petaurus breviceps. The sequence continues at coordinate 18,008,740 of NW_027187352.1, forward strand.
TTAGACTGAAAGATTATGAGTTCAATTTGAAATACACTGAATTTGTGATTCTAGCAAATCATTTCAGAAAAGATGTCCAATAGAAAGATAGAAATTTGAAACTAGATTTAAGGAAAAGGCTGGGATAGACAAGATCTAGGAATCTTCTACATTGAGTTTTCTTCAATCAAATCTATGGGAATGCATGAGTTTGCTAAAAGGGCAAAAATAATGAGAAAAAAGGAGATTTAGGATTAAGGCTTGCCCCTGATGATGAGATGAGAAGAGACTGATAGATGAGTAAAAGAAACAATATCTATAATTTAATTTATATAATCTTAAACAATAAATGAATATTATTATCAAAAGTTTCATTTAAAGTATGCTTTTTCAGAAAGCCACGATAGCACACAGAGTACCCAAAGAAATGCAATTGCTAACCAAGTGCCCACTCCTGAATACATATGACTGTTAGTTTTTATACCTTATATAAATTCAACTAATATATAGTATTTAGTCATAGATAGAAAGCTGTCTTCAGAGTAAGGGAAACCTGGCTTCAAGTGCTACTGGAAAAAGAGGTTGAAGAAGCCCTGTTTTACACAACTCCAAATTTCAAAAGCCATCTCTTCCAAAGCCTAACAGAAAAACGTTCCCTTTTATGTTATAACATACAAGTAACCATCTACCCTTCTCCTCTTAAAGACAGGAAATAAGGGGAAACTGCTACCTCCCACATTATCCCAATTCCACTTTGAACAGCTCTACTCCTCAGGAAGTTTTTCTCTTAAGTGACCTAAATCTGCAGTCTACACCAATTCTTCCTATCTTGACATTTAGGGTCAAGCACAATGGAAAGAACATTTACTCTAGAATCAGGGGTCCTGCATTCAAATGCCACCTCTTATAAAATTTACTGTTTGTATGATCTAAACTGGGAGAGTTTGAATGAGCTGACTTTTGAGAAACTTCTAGTTTCAGCTCTGTGCTTCAATTATAATCCTGAGAAGCTTTGAAAAATTTGAAGATGGCTATCATATGCCATTTAATAAATGTTTCTTAGTTGATTGTTTGATGTGTCTTTATATCTTCACTTCTCCAGTCTAAACATCCCCAGTTTCTTCCTGCATTCTTGTGGCATGACTTCCACAAGTGGACATTCACATTGTGTATCGTAAATGAGAACTAGGAGACTCCAGTTCCCTTACCACTCCTTCCTGTTGGTTCCCCTAGGTGGCTCCCCCCACCAGCTAGCCGAGAGGCAGACAGAACTGTTCTGTATCTCACCTATATTCAGTTCTTAATCAGCATCATGTGAGGAGAAAGCAGTGAAGTCAATGAATCCTTATGTGGTTTCATGAATCATCAGACAAATGTGCTGAGGGGAGAATGAAGGCAGAACACTTGGCCCTCAAGGTAGCAAAACTGGTGTGTCAGCAAGAGACGATAAGCAGCAGCACTCAAGGGACCCAGAACCTTAAAATACAGCATTGAACTCAAGTTTGATTAATGGCAAAGTAGTGACAACCCTGATGCCTGAGTCACACTTAAAAGTGATATAACACTTCTGCTGACATGTATCATGCATGCATGCACACAGACGTGCTTTGTTCTCCTTCCTGATTATTTAAAACCTGTATATTGGATCACCTTCTAGAATTTCTCTGTATCTATTCTCCTTCCGTCAGGCTTGGGCTACTGGGGGGAGCATGTGGTGCTAATGTTTGGATGGCTTCTTTAAGTGGATGGAGCTACAATAGAGACTCAGACTTTTAAAGTCACTTTCATACTTGCACTCAGAACATACCTGGGGAAGGAATAGGCTTGGGTGCTACTCAATTAATCAATCAGTAAGCATTAATTAAGAACTCACACCATGCCAAGAAAATTCACTAGACACTGGTGATATATAGAGTTAAAAATTAAACAATTTGTGCTCAGAAGGAGCTCACAGCCTAGTGAGAGGGATAACATAGGGCTATAAAATTGGAACTAGACTCTCAGAGCATATCTAATCCAACTTCTTCAATTTATAGTTGAGGAAACTGAAGCCCAGGGAGATTGGTACCTAAAGTCATGTTGCATTTAACTTTAAGGTAAAAAAAAAAACAAACTTATATAGTTGGGAAACTAGATGAAAATCTGCTGAGTGGCTAGCCTGTGCCGCTGCTAATCTGAGGCCACTCCTTGCTCTGTTTCTGAGATATTTTTATTAAGTGCCAGAGATGGGATTTAGACTCTGGTCATCTAACTCCAAAGCCAGAGTTCTTTCCTCTGTGCCCTACTGCTTCTAGAAGTGTTTATACTTGAGCACAGGATAAAGTACAGGTGACTTCTGTCATCCTTTTGAATACTGGAATTGTCCCGAATATACTTTCATTGAGTCTTTAGAAGATGAGGTTATATCCAATTGTTTAGTCATTTTCAATCATGTCTGACTCTTTGTAACCCCTTTTTGGGGTTTTCTTGGCAAGGATACTGAAATTATTTGCTATTTCCTTCTCTAGATCATTTTACAAATGAGAAAAATGAAACAAACAGGATTAAGTTACTTTCCCAGGGTTACACAACCAGTAAGTCTCTGAGACCTCAGATCTTCCATTCCCAACACTCTATCTACTACACCATCTAGCTGCCCCTCATATCCAATACTGATTACAAAAAGCAGTTTTTTCATAAGCAATAGTCCAGAGAACCTTAAGGTTCTTAAGGTTATGTTTAAACAAAAAATAAATAACTAAATAAATAATAGAAGGTAACTCATTATTTTCAGACTATTTCTAATTGAATCCATTAAAAAGATGTTAATGAGTTAACAGTGATAGAAATATTAAAACATATGGTTGTAACAGTATCTGTTTCATGAGTCTAGTGGTGGGTTAGTACCATCTCTATTCCTATCTGAACATAAAACCCTGACACGTGATAATTCAGCTTCTAATTGATGACTTTCAGTGACAGGAAATCTACTGCCTCCTCTTTGGGACCAGTCTACTTTGGGATGGCTCTCATTATTAGGAAGTTTTTTCTTACTATCTGGATATCTGTGGTTTTTCCCCATCATCCTTTCTAAATCCTTTAAATAACTGCATACATCTAAGATGCCACCCACTCTATTACAACCCAGTCATCTCCTTTCCAGGTTAAATATTCTGAAGTTTTTTGTTGTTTTGTTTTGTTTTGGCCAGTCTTCCTATAGCATTGTCTTCATTTCTCTTACTCATCTTAATTGGAACAATCATCACTGAAAAAAGGCAATTGTAAAAATGTCTGCAATCCAGGTCTCCAAATATTTTGTGAGCAAAAAATACTTTCCATTTTACTGAAAACTTCCTTGAGATTACTGAGGATCAACGATGGAATGCTCATTATAGAATCCCTAAAGGGGAAAGGGAGATGTTGCAAGTCCCTAGTGGAATACAGGCACGTAGGGCACAAAAGACTAGCAATTTTTCTACAAAATATCAATATAGGTAATAGATCTAACTTGCCCTTAACCCTCTCTAATGTTAGTGTTGATATGGTCTTGAAAATTCTTACTAATAATTAAGTCTAGTGTTAACTACACTAACCAGTATTAGTGGTTTCCAATTCAAATTGTAATGGGTGCCCTTTGACCCAGCAATATCACTTCTAGGGCTGTATCCCAACGAGATCATACAAGTGGGAAAAGGACCCATCTGTACAAAAATATTCATAGCGGCTCTTTTTGTGGTGGCAAAGAATTGTAAATCAAGGGGATGCCCATCAATTGGGGAATGGCTAAACAAACTATGGTATATGAATGTAATGAAATACTATTGTGCTATGAGAAATGAGGAGCAGACAGATTTCATAATAACCTGAAGATATATATATAAACTGATGCTGAGTGAGAGAAGCAGAACCAGGAGAACATTGTACATGATTACAGACACATCATATCTGTGACGACCAATTTAGATATACTGGACTCCTCTCGGCAATGCAAGGCTATAAGACAACTCCCAAGGACTCATGATGGAAAGGGCTGTCCACATCCAGAGAAAGAAAGAAAGATTCTGGATGAAGACTGAAGCAAACTACTTGCTCTCTTTTTGGTTTTGTTTTCTTCCATTCCTTCTTTCTCATTCACTCCATTGGTTTTAATTCTTCTTTACAACCTGACTAATGTTTAATGTGAAGGCATATGTAGAAACTATATTGGATTGCATGCCAACATGGGGGGAGAGAGGGAGAGAAGGGGAGAAAATGTGTAACTCAAAAGCTTGTGGAACTGAATGTTGGAAGCTAAAAGTAAGTAATTTTTTAAAAAATTGTTATGGGTAATGTAGAATTGTCCTCTACCCCCTGATTTAAAAACATGTGAGTTGCCACTGGGAATTGATAATGATATTCCTCCTCCCCAGTTTTTTGAAGAAGTAGCCTGGAGTTATTTGTGTAACCCAGCCAAGCTGACCCAAAGAAAAAGGATAGATGAAAAGACAAATGGAATAGACTCTGTAGGGGGTGCTGATATTATGGGAAGAACATTGCCCAGGCACTGGAGGAAGGAAAACCAAGCCTATAAACTCTCCTTAAGTCAATTCAGATGGGAAGGCAGAAAGACAAGGAGGAACCAAGACAGGGATGTTCTCCACAACCACTTTGGAGAGATCCTATGAGTAGTTAGGTGGCACAGTGGATAGAGTTCCTGACCTGGACTCAGGAAGACTCATCTTTCTGAGTTCAAATAGGGGCTCAGACACTTGACACACTTACTAGACATGTGACTTTGGGCAAGTCACTTAACCCCAATTGCCCTCCAAAAAGCAAAAAAAAAAAAAAAAAAAAGAGCCTACAATGTGCCTTCCAAAAGCTGTGCTAACCGGTGTATATGAATATAAGGACAAAAATGAAATAGACCCTGAATTTACATTGTTCCATAGAGAAACACCCCATACACAGATGAGTAAATACTGAATAAATACTAAACCAATAGTAAGTAACATCTTATGAAGTTGGAAGTATAGTGACAAAAGATGAATTCGAAAAATTCTTCAGGAAGAAAGTGAAACTCTACCTGATCCTTGAAGGGATTTAGGGATTCTTAGAGTCAATGAAGGGAGGTGGGGCAATGTAATCCAAGAAGCACTGGATTTGTAGCTAGATTAGAGGGGTTCAAATACTGGTCCAATGACTTACTAGCTCTGTTTCCCCCCCAAAAATTATTACCCCTTTCTGAGACTTAGTTTCATTATATGTAAAATGTACAAAATACTCCACACAAGTGACTCATGCATCAACTCTAGTAAGAAGAAAGCTTTCTTTTTTTTTGTGAAAATCTTAAGGACTCTCTTTCCCAGAGCAATTACTTCTCCTTTCTGAGACTCAGTTTCCTCACATGGAATATGTAGAAACTACCCCACTTGCATGATCTACATCTCAACCATATTATGAAAAAGGCTTCTTTTTTCTTTATCATTATTATTATTATTTTGCAAACCTTAAAGGGCTCTATGAATGTGAGTCAATGAGTAATACACAAGAAACAAAGCAATCAAAGACTGGCAATCTTTTTTTTTCTATATTCAAACATTTTTTATTTAAAGTTTTGGGTTCCAAATTCTATCTCTCTCTTCCTCCCCTCCCCCATCCCTGAGATGGTAAGAAATCAGATATAGGTTATACATGTACAATTATGTAAAATATTTCCATATTACAAGAAGACTCAAATAAAAGGAAAAAATGAAAGAAAATGAAAAAAGCATACTTCAATCTGTATTCAGTCAATATCAGTTCTTTCTCTAGAAGTGGACAGTATGCTTCATGATTAGTTTTGTGGGATTGCCTTAAATAGCTGTATTGCTGAGAATAGTTAAGATATTCACAGTTCTTAATCAAACAATATTGCTGTTACTGTGTACAATCTTCTCCTGGTTTTGTTCACTTCACTATGCATCAGTTCATGTAAGTCTTTCCAGGTTTTTCTGAAAATATCCTGCTTGTCATTTCTTATATAGCACAATAACATTTCATTACAACCATATGTCATAGCTTAATTAGTCATTCCCCAATTGATGGACATCCCCTTGATTTCCAGTTCTTAGCCACCACAAAAAGAGCTGCTATAAATATTTTTGTACAAATAAGTCCTGTTTCTTTTTTTTTCTTTATTGGAAATCTTTGGGATACAGACCTAGCAGTGGTATTGCTGGATCAAAGTGTATGAACAGTTTTATAGCCTTTTGGGCATAGTTCCAAGTTGCTCTCCAGAATGGCTGGATCAATTCACAACTCCACAAAAATGCATTTGTATCCCAGTTTTCCCACAAAGGACTGGCAATTTTAAAGAGATATAAATAAGACATGTCACAATATAGACTGATGTCAAACAGACCTTAACTTCTAAAGTTTGAGATGAACCATCTGGTGACATAATATTGTAGAGAAAATGAGGTATTAAGAGAATAAGAACTGGATTAAATGATTTTATGTTGTTCAGTGTTTATGTATGTAAGACTATTTTGGTTTATGTCACTTAAGAATTGCTCCTGGTGCAATTAACATTTTTCCTAATGTTGTTTGAATTTTAAGTGAATTGAATGATATGTAAAATATATGTAAATTGAATAAATATGCAAATCAAAGCAGGAGGTACTCATACAGCAGCAAATACAGGTATTATTATTCCAATCAGCTACTTAGAGCAATGGAAAGTCAGGGAGTATGACTCCCTAGCCACCAGGGAAATTAACAATACAAAGAAGGAAAAGCAGATGACACCAGTAAGTTCATTTTCTTAATTTTGAGGGGTTGGGGGATGGTGTCTTGTCCTGTGATTTCACTGGCTTAGAAAGGTTATTGATGTGGATATTCCTTCTACCAATGCATATTGGCTACTACTCAGTAATTAAATTTAAAGAGTTTCTTGGGCCATTGAGACTTGCCCAGGGTCACAAAACCTTTATGTGTCAGAGGCTAGAATTGAACCCAGTGTGTGCTCAATTTTAAGGCTGGCTTTTCATCCATTATACATTGCTGATTTTTTCTTAATGAAACTCATTGTTAATTACTAAAATCACACAATTGTCCTCAGCTAGCCTGTACTTAGGTCAAAGAATATGTCACCCCTTCCTCCTTTCCTCTCTCTGTTCCTTCTCCCCAAGGCTAACACAGGGAAAAGTTGGAAGAGGAATTACTACTTTGTTTTGAGCTTTGTCTCTGTATTCCCAGAGCCTAAAACAATACTTTAACATAATAGGCACAGATAATTAGATGGAAGGGATCTTCCAGGTCACTGAGACCTATCCTCCCATGACAGGAAACAAGTGCCAAAGCTAGGATTTAAACTCTGAGTCGATTATTCCAAACTCATTCATTACTCATTCTTCTGCCTGAATGTATCATCAAAAGAACTGACGAATTTCCTACCTGCTAATAGATTAGGCACTGTACAAAATCATTTAGAAAACCATGGCTCCTGCTCTCTAGAAGCTAGAAATCTAATTTGGACAATATGGATGGGGCTAGACACATAGCTAAGGAGATTTTAGGGGAATCACAGCCTCCTTTCATCTCTTCCTCATCTGTAAAATAAGGGCTTGGAGAGGGTGATTAATAAGGTGCTCTTTAGCTCTGTCTATAATTTTATGATACATCCCCATGAATATATTCATCTGGTGCTACACCCTGACAATTCCCACCACTCATATATAACCCTGATGCTTTCTCATATACCAAGATCTGTAAACTGAATCATGTATATGGTAATTTACAAATGTACATACTTTGCATAAAGTACATAGTAATTTCCATGCTGACTTCCCCATTAGACTGTGAGCCCCTTGAGAGAAGGAACCATATTTCCTTGCAGTTCTTCATATCCCAAAAGCTTGGCACTGTGCCTGGAATCTGATGAGAACTTAATAAATGTTTACTGAATGACAAGTTGGCTAAGACAACACAAAAAATACAAATTCACACCTATATATTTCTGAAAGACATACAGAATCCTCCGGCAGCCAGTGGCCCAGTGGGTAGTGAACTGGCCCTGGAATTAGGAAGACTGTATTTCAGTTCTGGCTTTAGACCCTTAGTAGCTGTGTGACCTTGGGCAAGTCATTTAAACCTTTATCTGCCTCAGTTTACCTAACTGTAAAATTGAGATAATAATAGCACCTATCTCTCAGAGTTGTTATGAGGAACAAATGAGAAGATATTTGTAAAATGCTTAGCACAGTACCTGGAATAAAATAGGTGCTTGATAAATACTTGTTTTCTTCCTTCCTTGCTTCCTTCCTTCTTTTCCTTCATTCCACATATTTGATCACTAGTGAGGAACCTGTGGCCTTGAGGTCACATGTGACCCTGTAGGGCCCCAGGTGTGACCCTTTGACTGAATCCATACTCTAGAGAACAAATCCCATTAATAAAAGGATTTGTTCTGCAAAACTTGAACTCAGTCAAAAGGCACACATAAGGACCTAGAAGACCACAGGTGTCTTCAAGGCCCTAGGTTCCCCACCTAATGATAGAAACACATATGGGATGATGATTATATTATGAAGAGACAGAGAAATGATGAAGCAGAATTATTAATTTAATTAAATGATTCATTTACAAATTAATGTATAATTATTAATTTATAATATAATTAATTCATAATTAAAATTATGAAGAAGAGAGGCAGTGTTGCACAAAGGGTAGAGAGCCAGTCTCAGAACTAGAACCATTTCTAAATACTCCAGGGAAATCTTGCTATTGATAAGTTGCAAAGAAGTTATGGACAGTGTCTGACATTTAGGAGGTATTAATAAATGCTTATTGATTGATGAACCTACATTGGTGAAGGGAACATCCTCATGAGGAAGTACCTTATATTTATGAAATAACAAAACTAGTCTCTATGAAGAGCTGTGAGTGTTGGAGGAAGTGAAATGACTTCTATTTTATACATGTTTATACAACATATAGCTTCAGCTATCATCCAGATAATGTCTAATAAGCACAAGCTGATACCTGCCTAAAGCTCAGCAGGGAGACAAGGGGTGGAGAAACAGATTTAGCAGTTATCTGCACAGAGACAATTATTGATGAGATCATAGAGACAGAGTAGAAGCAGGAAAACTTCCTGCACTCCCCCCATAACCACCTCAAATACCTATAAAAATGACTCTAAACAAACTTTAGAGCTACAGAACCCACAAAGTGATACAGAGACCCCCCCCCCCTCCCAGCTGAAGGCAGTCTGGAAGGCTGGCAGGAAGCGTCCATCTCAGAGAAATGGGAGCCAAGCCCAGCCCCACCTGAGCCTATGGTTTTAGCCTGAGGGTGGCCCTGACCCTGGAGCAGACTTTGGAGAGTGGATCAGCAGCAGCTGTGGTTGTTTCCAGATTTATCAACCCATAAATGCCAAAAAAAAAAAAAGTGAGAGGTCAGTCGACTTTGGGAACAGGGTGTCAGGGAGTGTGGTCTGGCCTCTGACCCCAGAAGAAGCGGCAGAGGCGTGGCAGCCACTGTTGCATGGCTGCTTCAGAGATCCTGGCCTGCAGATTGTAGGGGGACCAAGGAACCATGCAGAAGGGTAATCCCTCTTGCCTTATCCTGCTTGGATCTGGATTGCTGTCTAGGGTGGAGGTCCTGGGGTGCGTGACCAGGTGCCAGAGTGGGTGGAGGCTTCACAGAGGGCACCCAACTAATACCTCTGACAGCTGTGAAAACCCCAGCAACTGGGACAAAGCTCTCCTCTCTAGAAGCAGAGTTCTACTGTGACAAAAAGATCAGAAGTCAAATAATTGGGTGGCAACATGAGCAGGCAAAGGATGCACAGAAGTCAAACTTTAGATTCCTTTTTTGGGGACAAAAAGGATCAAAGCATGGAACAGGACATAGACAATGAAGTCAGAACTCCTGTACTAAAAGCTTCCAAGAAAAATATGAGCTGGTTACATGCCAAAGAGGAGCTTAAGAAAGATTCTGAAAACCAAATAAGAGAAGTGGAGGAAATATTGAGAAGAGAAATGAGAATGATGCAAGAAAATCATGAAAAGAGAACCAACAACCTGACTGAAGAAAATAACACCTTAAAAAATAGACCACCTCAAATGGCAAAAGAGGCTCAAAAAGCAAATGAGGAGAAGATTGACTTAAAAAGACGAATTTTCCAGATGGAAAAAGAATCTCAAAAACTCACTGAAGAAAATCATTCCTTCAGAATTAGATTGAAGTAAATGGACGTTAGTGAGTTTATGAGAAATCAAGATACTACTAAACAGATCCAAACAAATGAAAAAATAGAAGGCAATGTGAAATATCTCATGGGAAAAACCACTGACCTGGAAAATAGATCCAGGAGAGAGAATTTAAAAATTATTGGACTACCTGAAAGCCATGGTCAAAAAAAGAACCTAGAAATCATCCTTCAAAAAATTCTCAAGGAAAATTGCCCTGATATTTTAGAACCAGAGGGCAAAATAGAGGTTGAAATAATCCACCAATAACCTCTTGAAAAAGATGCCAAAAAGAAAACTCCTAGGAATATCATAGCCAGGTTCTGGAATTCCCAGATCAAGGAGAAAATATTACAAGCAGTCAAGAAGAAACAATTTGAATATTGTGGAAACACAATCAGGATAACAGAAGATCTAGTAGCTTCTACACTGAGGGATCGAAGGGCTTGGAATATGACTTGGAGGTCAAAGGAGCTGGGATTAAAATCAAGAATCACCTACCCAGCAAAACTGAGTATCATGTTTCAGGGGAAAATATGGTCATTCAATAAAATAGAGAACTTTCAAGCATTCTTGATGAAAAAACCAGAGTTGAATAGAAAATTTGACATTCAGATACAAGAAGCAAGAAAAGTATGAGAAGGTAAACAGGGAAAAGAAATCATAAGGAACTTATGAAAGTTGAACTATTTACATTCCTACATGGAAAAATGATCATTGTTACTGATGAACTTTTCTTAATATGAGAATAGTTGAAGGGAATATACGTGTATATATGTGTGTATATATATGTATACATACATATATATGTCAATATGGGAGGTTATATGGTCATATGAATACATATTTGAGTATGTGTATATATGTATACAGGTATACATAGATAGAGAGCACAGGACCAATTGAATAAGAAGGGATGCTACTTAAAAGGTGAGAGAGGAATATAATGAGAGGAGATGGAGAGAGACAGAATGGGGTAAATTTTCTCATATAGAAGAGGCAAGGGAAAACTGTTACAATGGAGGGGAAGAACAGGAAGACAAAAGGGAATGGGTCAACCTTACTCTTGTTGAATTTGGCTCAGGGAGGGAATGACATACACACTAAATAGGGTATCTCACCCTACAAGAGAGTAGGGGGGAAGAGGAGGAGAGGGGTATGATGGAGGGGAGGGTGGGTTGGAGGGGGAGGCAAGTTAGAAGCACACACTTTTGAAAAGTGACAGGGTCAAACTAGAGAACAGAACAAGGTGGGGGGCAGGATAGGATGGAGGGAAATATAGTCAGTCTTTCACAATATATCCACTATGGAAATGTTTTGCATAGCTACACATGTACAATCTATACTGAATTGCCTATCTTCCCAGTAAAGGTGGGGTAATGAGGGAGGAAGGGAAAGAATCTGGAATTCAAAATTTTAAAATCAAATGCTTAATATATATATATATATATTATTCATTTTTACATGCAACTGGGAAATAAGATATACAGGCAGTCGGGTATAAAGATCCATTTTGCTCTACTGGAAAGTCAGAGGTGGTATGGGGGAGGATATAGGAGAGAGCAAATTGGGGGAGGGGGTATACAGTGGGATCACAGTTTAGGGGTGGTGGGTAGTGGAAAGACGGGGAGAAAATTTCTAACTCAAAATCATTGGAAATAAATGATATAAACTAAAAATAAACATAAAATTTAATTTAAATTTTTTTTTTTAAAACAAGTAACCTATTGTTAGGAGATCATTCATGAATGAAGAACCAATAAAGAAGGCTGGGGTATGTTCAGATAGGTTAGAGAAAAACCGAAGGAATACACTGTGATGAAAACCCAGAGGAGAGAGCATATTCAGGAGGATGAAATGGCCAGCAGGATCTAATGCTATAGATGGAGAAAAGCATGAGGGCCTATACTGACCCTCTATTTGCCTAGGATAGGAGGCAGATGAGAGGCCTACCATTTGGCTACGTGTTTCCTTCCTCATCTCTGCCTTTCAGAATCATTGTCTTCCTTTAGATTCAACTCAAGTGCCATTTTCATGAAACAAGATTCACTGTTCCTATGACCTGATTCACCTTCCAGTTGTTAGAATTCTCTTTCTCTGTTTATTTTGTACATTATTTATTGGTGTGTATGAGACCACTTTCCTCCATAACTCCTTCTCCCAATAAAGTGTAGGTTCCTTGAAAGCCATGACGGTTTTGTCATTGTTCCCTTAATCCTAGCAAGGAGACTGATACCTGGAAGATTATGCCTCCTATGTATTAGGTATTGACAGCAACTTCTTTGCAACTTAGGATCATAAGGAGATGACTAGAATGCATAAAGATTAGTATATGGTTATTGATTTGAATGAATTGATGGGTGCCTAAGGCTGTATGTGACAGATAAATACTGAAATAAATAAATATTGGAATTTGAGTGTTGGGTATAAGCAAGATAATTTGAGGTAAAATGAGTAAGAGGGCATGTAGGGTAAAAAGGATAAATGAACATTGAAAACATTAAAAATTACTTTTAGCTAAGTGACTGAAAAAACATAATTTGTCCCAAGTGATTATATGATCGAAAGATATTAACAAATGGTGCTCAAAAGAAGAATTGAGAATTATTAACAATCATATGACACTTTGCTTCAAATCTCTAATAATAATGCAGTCAATTAATAAGCATTTATTAAGTACCCACTATGTACCAGGCACTATGCAAAGCAATGAGGATACAGAGAAAGACAAAAGACAGTTCCTGATTTGGGGGAGTTCACAATAGAATGGGAGAAACAACTATGTAAACAATTATGTAGAAATAAGCTGTATACAAGGTACATAAGAAAAAATCAACATTAGGAAGTCTGTAAAATTAAATATTGGCAAAGTCTTCCTTTAGAAGGCAGGGTTTTAATTGGGATTTGTAGGAAACTAGGAAACAGAGAAGCTAACTGGCAGAAATGAGGAAGGAGAGAGTATTCCAGGCATTAGAGACAGTTAGAGAAAATGCTGAGCCAACAGATACAGTGTTTTGTCCATGAAACAACAAGGAGGTCAATGTCACTGGATCAAAGGGTACATGAGGAGAAAAATGCAAAGACTTATATGAATGTATGCAAAGTGAAGTAAGCAGAACCAGGACAGCAATTGCACAATGACTATAACAATATAAATGGAAAGAACAATAATTTTTAAAAATTGGAACTCAATGTTGTACAATTATAATGAGTAAGCTTGAGGTTTCACTCAACACTCAGAAAATGCGTAAATCTGCTAAGAGATGGGGATATGGCATTGCTGGTGGGGATGTGATAATTTAGTCACACTAATGTTCTGACTGTAGAACTGTAAATTGATCTAAAGTAATTTGCAATCACGCTAATTGATTGACTAAGATGGCCATACCCTTTAGAAATTCCTAGATACATGCTCCAAGGAGATAAAAGACAGAAGATTCAAAATGAACTAAAATATTAATAGCAACGCTTTTTGCAGTTGTAAAGACTTAGAAAGCAAGCAGATGTCCTTTGATTGGCAAATACCTAAACAAATTTTGGTGGCACAAGAACATAATGGAACATTACTGCACTGTACACAATTATAAACATGGAGTATCCCAAGGAAAGACTTGGGAAGACTTATGTGAATTTACAGGAAGTGAAGTAAGCAGAACCATGGACAGCAATTGTACAATGACTATTACAATATAAACGGAAAAATACTTTTTTTTAATTGGAACTCAGTGTCGTACAATTATAATGAATGATTTTGACCCAGATGAAAAGATAGAAGATAGAAGAATGAGCTTTCTACCCTTCAGTACAAATGTGGAAAACTACTATGTACCATTATCATTGTGTAACTCAATAAACTGTTGGCCTTAATTGTTACATTGATTTGTTTTGATGAACGGATTTTTTCCTCTTTTTTCTTTTTATTCTTTGTCCTAAAAAGGTGACTTTCTAAGTAGGTAAGAGGGGATAGGATATATTGGGAAATAAAGTTAACATAAATTAAAAGATATCAATAAAAATTTTGTATGTCCTATGAAATTCCTGATGCATATTCTTCCCTTAAGAATAAAGGTTTGAGTTGGGGAGACATAAAAAAGTCACAAATATTTTCTTTTCTGAAAAGCTAATTGACAGTTTTTTTTCTGTTGAAAAAACTCAACCTTTATTGTCTTAAGGGAGAATCAGTGATCTCCATCTATAATGTGTCCATCAACTACTAACTAATTTCCCATCTGTCACCAGGCTGTTCTCTAATATGCAAACATTCTGTTTCAACATGTATGGTGTGTGGTGATGGATTGCTTTATCATGAGCAAGAATTTAGTATGTCCACCTCAATTGTTCCATACACAACAATGTGTTAAGGATCAGTTATTTCATAGATGTGAGAATTCTTGGCACAGATAGCAATCTGTAGTTGATAAGTGCTAGGGAGTAACTTGATGCATATGTTTTGTCCATGGTCACAAAATTAGTCAATGTCAAAGGCATTATTTGGACCCAGTTCCTCTGAACTCCAAGTATAGTATGATGTCTTCTATGACATACTGCCTTAAACCGAACCACTGAAATTTAAAAATCTAAAATTTGACCTATAGCCATCACATAAGTACATCAGGGAGGATAAAACTATGATGTAAAAGTGTTGTATTTTCTTAAATTCCAGCTTCACACTTTGTCATTTGGCAGTACCTCACCAGGTAAGCTAATCCTCTAAGGTCTTCATTTCATTCTGTGGGGAAGACTGAAAGGCATCTTATAAATTCATTCACATTGGATTCAGACTATCATAGAACCTCATTCTGAGGGGACCTCTGAGATTATCTAGCCTCACCTCTATCAGCAATATCAACCTTCTCCTCAACTCCTTTGAAAAATTGTCATTCTGCCTTTGCTTGGTGACCTCCTGTGACAGGGAGTTCCCTATCTCTGAAGCAGCTCTGGCTGGTAGGAAGGGGGATATCTTTACTGCTTTGGGGGGGTCTTTCTGATTGTCAGGGGCTCAGTGTTCTATTGCTCACAAGAATAAGATGCAAATGGAGGAATTTTGAATTAAGCATTTGCTAATATATAATGGGCACCTTTACCCAAGTTGTTGATCCTAGTAACTACTAAGTGGTTGGTATTAAAGCCCTTCTATCTGTAGTAGGCTTAAGTGAGAAAATGCCTGCAGAGTAAACCAACCATACTTTGGAGGCAAAATATATTTTTTTCACTTTATGAGATTAATATATGCTGTGATTTATAGTAACATGAAAATTTATGTGAAAAATATACATTTCAGTAAAAGGTGTTTAATAACTCAAAGAATATTATCATTGTTGTTGTTAAATGTGGTTATAAAGTTTGTGGATGATAAAAGACTAGAAATATTTTGGTACATTTTCACTAGATTTTTAATAATGGGGCCTTCTACCCTCCCCCTTACCTTCCCCTCGCCCCCAAGATCTCTAGACCTAGAAGAAAGCTCTTTCCCAAGAAAAGAGAAAAATTAAGTTTCCATAGTAACAATGTTGGAACCTCCTTACTGGCCAAATTTAGCAGAATTGTACATGCTGGCTTACTGAACAGATTCCTGTTCATTTGAGGCTACAGAGGCCCACCTAAACTCGATACCTCTTAAAGGTCCAGTGGTCTGGTCATATTATTATGATGATTAGACAATTTGTTGTAGTTCAGTTTCAATTCATTTCTGATTCTTCATGCTCTCATTTGGATTTTCTTGGTAAAGATACTAGAGTTGTTTGCCATTTCCTTCTCCAACTCATTTTAAGATGAGGCAATTGAGGCAAACAGGGTTAAGTAACTTTCCCAGGATCACACAGCTAGTGAATGTCTGAAGCCAGATTTGAATTCAGGAAGATGAATCTTCCTGACTTTAGGCCTAGCACTTTACCCACTGTGCAATCTAGCTAACCCATTTCACATAAAAACATCCGATCAATGTGGTAATGAAATATGCAATAGCAGCTCACTGAATACCAAGGGAAAAGTAAAGCTAAAGAAAAGGCCTAAGAGGACAGAGTTTCTTTCATTAATATGAATTTTATTCCACACTCAAAGGATTTAGCACAATGCTGGGGTTCAGTAGTCACTTTATAAATGCGAATCTTTCCTTTCCCATTCCCTTGGCTAAGAGTGGCTAAAATAAAGATTTCAGTAAAAAATATTCCCACTATCTCTTTAGAGGTTTTCTCCTCTTTGGACTCAGAAGGGACCTTGGGGCCATCTAGTCCAACTCACAAGCAAAAGGAATCCTTACTACAATGTTCCCAATTATGGTCATCCATTCGCAGCTCGAAAATATAGTAAGGTTTTGTCTAGCAAGGGCAAATCTACTATCTCCCAAAGAAAACTATTCTACTTTCAGTTGTCTCCAACTGTTAGGAAGTTTCCCCTTCTATTCAGTCCTAAATTTGTCTCTTTGTAACACATTCACATCGTTCATTCCTTATTTCTTTAAACTAGGGTTTCAAAGCACTTTTTTTTATACCCCCTTTGGCATTCTGGTGAAGCCAATGAACCCCTTCTCACAATATTTTTAAATATCTAAAATAAAATATATACGATTACAAAGAAAAACAATTATTCTGAAATACAGTTATCAGTTTTTAAAGGGGGGTCATTGACTCCCTAACCCCAATTAAGAAACTGCCTTAAGGAAAGAAACAACTGCATGTTACTAATTCCAAATTATGTGCATGCAAATAAAGTCTCTCCACATGGGTTTTGCTCACCACAGTATATCAGCAAGGATTCTGAGGTACATTAAATACCATGATACTTGCTGAAAACTAGTCCCTTATTCCTTTTTTTCCTCCCACTGGGGAAATATTTCTACTAATCAAACCTTTGCTCAGGGACAGTACCTTTTGTACTTGAGAGAAAAAACAGGATGAAACAATTGTGAAATCTGTTCAACTGTAGCTCTGGCCAAGAGAAGAGAAGAAAATTCATTGAGTTCTAATAAAAAGAGTTTGATCTGAGTGGGAGTTAGGTGAGAAGCATTGGTAAGCATCTTAATTTTAAGTTGTCTTAAGGACCCAGTGAAATCAGCAGACTAAATGCAGCAAGTCTCTCAGGGACACTTAAATTCTCTCTCTAAAACCAAGAGGAACTGGAGAATTCCCTTGGCCCACTTTGTTCCATTTCATCATATTGGTTAAAAATGACCATCTCAGTGCTTTTGAGTAAAAGGAATAAGGTAAACTGGGTTCCAGTCTTAAAATAGTAAAACATATACATATACAATACATATTTATGGATAGAGTTTGTGTATTGTATATATATGTGTGTGTGTACATATGCATATGTATGTGTTTTGTATATATGAATGTATTTTATGTGTATAAATACACATGCACACACCTGTACTAACATACAGCCATCCCCCTCCTTTCCATTTGCCCAAATCTTTTCTGTGCTTCAATATTCAGTTCCTATTGTGAGTCGCCAATGGTAGAGTAGTCCTTAAGTCTATGCAGATGGGCTAACCAGGGCTTCACTCCAGGATGCCAAAATTTTGAGGGTGTGGAAAGCAATTCCTTTAGGAGGTAGAAATGACTGAACTTGACACCTCATTGTTAATGAGAATAGTTAAAATAGTAAGTTACCAGAGAGTCTCCTTGCTTTCCCCCTCCCTTTCCTTGCCAACCCTTATCAGTCACTTCCCAGGTTAGCTTGACCCTATTTCAGTCCCACTTCACTTCCTCTTCCCAGGTGGTGGCCTCCACAGAAGTTACTTTACAGTGTCCCTGAGTCTCAAAGTACCAGGGTCTTGGACTTTTGTCTCCCTTTTCAGCTCCTACCCCCACCCCCAAACACTCTGCCAATGCTCTGGGCACACCTATATCCACAGGGTGTGATCTTTCCCACAACAGGGCTTTGCCTCCCAAGGATAAAGATTTCTCCTCCAATGAATTGCCCACTTCCATCCCCAGGTGAAGAAACGATGAAAAACTGGTGTTTTGCTTGTTTATTTGTTTGGGGTTTTGGGGGGGGGGCATTTTGTGATGTTTGCCTCAGGAACTAGAATGACTAATTATGCAGTTATAAGCTATATATAAGGGTTAGTTGTTATGGGGAAGTATATTTGTGTTAGCCAAATGACTGGAAAATGAGTGTTCCAATTCTTATTTGAGGTGGTATAATATAAGACCGATGCCTGTTCTTGGGAGTATGTGAAAACAGAGCTGAAAATCAAATATGGTCAAAAAAAAATTCCCCATATTGATAAGACCTCACAGTGAATTCTTTTTTCTATGTAGAGAAGTGGCATCCATTCCCTCATTTGTTGCTTTTCACACACAAATTTCTTATCTCTCCAAGTAAATTCAAGATTAAAGACCAGGTCTTGTATTTTAGAATTCTTTGTAGGACTGAACAAAGGGCCTTGAGCATGTTATTTAGTCAATAGATATTTGATTCCTTTAAATAAAAGGTAACAAGCATCTTGGTGATCTGTGATCATGGTGTAATGGCACTTCTATAACTAGGACAAGTCAACTGGAGCTTTACTTCAGGGTGGGAAAATTTGGAGGGCACTGGTAGGACTTACATCTTGGGCATGTAGAGAATTGAGTTTAGCACATCATTAGTGGGAACAATCAGTTACCAAATAAAATGCTTCCTCTCCACCCTTGGCTAGGTTGTCACCTGACAGCTGCTCCAGTCTTCCTTGTCCCCTATTCTCTTCCCCAGAAGTTGTCTCAACTCTTAGCAGGGTTTCCACTTTTTTAAGAGGAGCCAACATTCTTAACCTACAGTCTGGGTTTCCCTTCCACTGGCAGCATTCTGTAAAGGCCCTTTTGTGCCAAAGTTCAAAGTCTTTCCTCAAGGTCTTCCCATCTATCCTTACTTTGCCCCCAAGCAAGAGAATTATTCATTACAGAATTGAGTTTGAACTTTAAGTCCCAATACCTGGACTTGAGTCTAGGTTATTGATAGGAGCTGTATTGTCATAGGCCACTGACATTGAATCTGTTTCCTCATTTATAAAATAAAAAATGAAAATATAAATAATAAATATATTTAATAATACATGATAATATAAATAATATAAAATAGGGATAATAATACATAGGGTTGTAGAAAGGACAATGTTCTGAAAACACAAAGAATTATATAAATGTGCTTATTGACCATTTTTCTGGGAATTTGCCCAGAAGCAAGAGGAGAAAATTCCTTTATTTCTGTGAGAGTGATGAGTTGGAAAGAGCCATGATCTCCTCAAGAAGGGAAAAGGAGAATAGGCATTGATTAAGCATCCACTCTGCACCGGGCACTGTGCTAAATGTCTTTCCTCACAACTCTGGGATGTAGGTGCTATTATTATCCCCATCTGACAAAGGAGGAAAATGAGTCAATACAAAGGTTAAGTGACATGCCCAGAGTCACAGTGTTGGTAAGAATATGGGGCTGGATTTGAACTCAGGTCTTCCTGACTTCGAATTCAGTGTTCTTTCTACCGTATCACTTAGCACCTTAGAAACTCAAATCAACAGCCTATCATCATAAGATCTCCCTGAGCCTCTGTGGAAGTCTCCCCTTCATTCTAGAATATTGTAAAACTTGAGTTCAAAGGCCCATTAACTATCATCTAACCCAAACTCCTCTTTTTGGAGTTGAAGGAAATGACCCACAGTTACATAGGTAGCAAACAGCAGAGGTGGGGTGTGCATGTAAGTCTTCTGACTCCAAATTGAGGGCCTCTGCAAGAAAATATGCTAACTAAAGCCTTTCTGTGGAAAAGATTCATAGCAGTGACAGTTATTCTAAAAAGAGGTAAATAGGGTCAGCTAGGTGGTACAGTGAATAGAGCATCAGCCCTGGAGTCAGGAGGACCTGAGTTCAAATCTGGTCTCAGACCCTTAACAATAACTAGCCATGTGACCTTGGGCAAGTCACTTAGCCCCAACTGTCCTGTCTTCCCCGCTCCAAAAAGACAAAAAAAAAAAAAACCCACAGGTAAATGGTGGGAATGAGGCTGCTGGCTCCAGTTATTCAGTCTCTTTAAAAGGTATGCTAGTTTACAGGAAAGAATCAAAGAAAGTTTCAACTCTGCTTCTATTGCAGCTAGATTTGAGAGAATTCTTAACAAGGATCAGGATGTTGGGTAAAATGCTGGAACAAGAAGAATTTCTCCCTACCCATATACCTTGGCATTTGGGGCTCAGCCAGACTTCTAGAAGCAATGAATTCACATCTTTTCATGTAACAAAAAAAAAAATCAACTCAACCAAATAGGTCATTCTTTACTAGCTAAAGAAAGCACAAAATCCATATTGCAGAAGAATTATGCATGAGTTAGAACCAGGAGTCACACTTGGGTAAAATCCTCAATTAATATAGCTTCATTAATGCATTCTTGCTATCTTGCTGCTGATTGACTGCTCTGAATAGATTGTGCTACCTAGTGCATGTCCTAGAAGAAATGACAGAATTCTGAATGAATAAGCATGTGGCGCCCACGGGAGCTGGAGGGATGCAGTTCTCTAGATGGTCCTGTGATGCCTAAAACTAGAAAAGTGGGGGATGTAAGAGGTATAGGAGGCCACACCTACAGATTCAGAGGCTGGAGCCAACCAGTAGAATCAGGATCCACATGCCACAGAAACCCACATCCGCCTACCCCTCCTTATGTCCCTAATATTGCTATGACTTACACATATGCTTTCCTTTGGACTTGGCAAGGAAGACTGAGCTGATGGCATGGGGCAGCTTCAACCTTCATCACTATCCAGAGATGCAGAGTCCTATGTGACCATACATTTTTTTATCTTTTTTGGAGGGGGGAAAGCAAGGCAATTGGGGTTAAGTGACTTGCCCAAGGTCACACAGCTAGTATGTTGAGTGACTGAGGTTGGATTTGAACTCAGGTCCTCTTGACTCCAGGGCTGGTGCTCTATTCACTGTACCACCTAGCTGCACCCATACTCTTTCTGACAGAATTAATTACTAGCAAAGTCATGTGAGAATGTCTTCTAAGTCCTTATACAGTGCCCTTTGTATTACGTCATGGTGCCCCAGTTTTCCAACCATGGGGGCTGATAACATTGACAGCAACAGTGATGACTCCTGACAGGACAGTGCCATGTAACAGATAGCAGGTCAGCTTTAGAGATTAGGATATCATGAATAACCTTCAAAAGCACACTTTCAGATGAATAGAGTGGGTGGGAAGTAGAATATAGAGGCTAATAAAAGACTTGCTAATGAAAAAATTGGAGGTAGCAGCTGTAGAGCCCTTATTCTTAAAATTTGCTAAGGAAGGAAGGAAAAAAAAACAGAGGAGGTAGCAGGATTGAATAAACATGGGGAAGAATTGGGCATGAATCGAAGATGAAGGGGCAGGAGCAAATGAAGGAGTAAGGAGGTAGCGTGGTACAATGGAGAGAAACCTGGATTGAAGTCAGAGGACCTGGACTAAGATAACAACTCTATCATCTACACTACTCTTGACCTGGAAAAAGTCACCTGGCCTCTTTTGGATTACTGTCTCCTCATTTCTAAAATGAGGGGATTTGGACTAGATGATCCCTACTTTTCTTCCAACCCAAAATCTATAACCTTAGGGACGGTCTGATTTTACATTTGCCAAAACTTTATCAGCATGTCAATTTGAAACTAAATCTTTCAGCTTAGAATGTGCTGTGCCTGACACACTGGATACAGAGCTGGGCCTAAAGTCAAGAAGACTCATCTTCCTGAATTCAAACCTAGCCTCAGACAGTGACTAGCTGTGTGAGCCTGGGCAAATCTCTTAACCCTATCTGCCTCAGTTTCCTCTTCTGAAAAATGATCTGGAAAAGGAAATGGCAAATCACTCTAGCACCTTTACCTAGAAAACCCTAAATGGGGTCATAAAAAGTCAGACAGGGCTAAAAAGACTGAACAACTCCCTCACACCCCCAATGGCCACTGGGCACTTTCTGAGTGATAAAGATCATTCTAATTTTATCACTCCTCCCCCCACCCCAAACCACCTGAAACTCTTCATACAGGTCTCATTAGAAACACACTCTTCCTGTGGCAACTTGCTCTTAGTTTACCTATACCATAAAGAAGACCAGACATGCTTGACCCCTAGAGTCTGAACCTCTGGCTCCAAGGCATCTTGATATTTCAAATTTAAAGGTTGAACCAGTAAATCATGCTGCTAGTGGCTGGTCTATCCCAGGCTGCTAACTTTAAAATAACACAACAGAGAGATTTCCAAAGATGAAAAGCTCTAAATGCTAAGTATAGAAATGGCAACAGGGCTTGAGTCACCCAGACAGTGAATCGTGTACCCAATGTCCACAAATGAGGAACAACATTTTAATGATGCCTGACAAAAGCCTGGCCTAGGGAGCTTGGTGAGTCAGAAAGAAAGAAGAAGAAAAAAGTGGTCTGTTGAAATGATGTCCCTTAAAACCATAATTTTGACATATTGGGTTTCATCAAACACTGGTCAGAAAGATATCTAAATTTAAAAAAAAACTAAGTTCAGGATCACATTTACCCTTTATTTGGAGACATAAATAAAGGTTTTCCCAGGACTGTGTCTGAATGGAACCCTGAATGAACTCAAGAAACTAAAAAGAGACCTAATCAATTTATTTGCAATTTGTATATTAATTTTGCTAAATATTAATAAAGCTACTGTTCAAGTATTCATACAAAAGGGGGAAAGGTATACATCTAAAGATCATTCCCCTTTCTCCCTCTTCTTATCTATTTTCTTCCATCTAAGACCTCTTTTTCTTCTCCCTTTCTGTAATACACACACAGACACATACCCACATGCAATACTTTTTAGTCCAGATCTGTGATTTTACCAGTGTTCAGAACTCTCAATGTGGCTGCAGAATTCAGAGGTAATAATAATAGACTATGGATTATAGTAACTGTTAGTCCTGAAATAAATCAAACTGATAAATGAAGGAAAAGGGCATCTAATAAATAATAAATAAAATAGCTAATATTTACATAAGGCTATAAATGGTTTACAAAGCATTTAACATATATTAGCTCACTGTATCACAACAACCTTGTGACATATTATTATCGCCATTTTTCCAGATGAAGAAACTGAGGCAAACAGCAATTAAGTGACTTTTCCCAGCATCACACATCTAGTAAATCTATTTGAGGCAGGTTTCAAGCCAATGTCTTCCTGATTCCAGCTTCTGTGCTCTATCCACTGTGCTCCCTAGCTGTTCCATCCATAGCCCTAACCTTAGAGAATTACCTTGGACACCAAGAGGGTGTTTTGACCAGGGTTACACAGCCAGTATGTGTCATAGGGCTCAAACCTCAGTCTTCCTGACCCCGGGATAAGCCTTCTCTGTTCACTATGTCCCACTGCTACTGACAGAAAATGTTAGGTTAAGCTCTATTCATTATATACAGATGTGCTAATGTAATTAAAGGTTATCAAACAATAAATAACTTCTTGAACACCTACTATATTTGGATGCGGTTGTGAGGGCAAAAAGGCCTGACACAAAGAAGAATGATTCAGGATCCCAGCCCTCCAGAACTTTGTAATCCAGCTTGGGAGGCAAAGCTGATAAACCCAAAGAGTTAAATGGTAATAATAAAAGGCATAAATGCATAAGGCATAGAAAGAGACTTTCAACTAAGAGACGCAGAGAACATAGACTAAAGACAGGATAGCATAAAAAAAGTAATTAAAAGGAATATTTCTCACTGACCTCTCCTATCCCTCAGAATCCTTCCCAAATATGAAACTCTCTGATACTGTCTGCTGTAAATTAGCTCAGATCTAAGAATCCCCTCCAGAACAAACAACACAGAACTACATATTCCTGACCTCAGCATGATGTTGGCATGACTTTCTCTGAGGGCATTCACTTCCTCTATAAAAACTGTCTATCTGTGGAATTGGCACTGTGTCTACAATGCAGAGGGGGATAAAGTCTCTCTCTCTCTCTGTGTCTCTCTTTCTCTCTCTGTATGTATGCATATATACATATATACACACATTATATATATGATAATAGAGCATATATAAAATAAATAATAGTATATAGAGACAAATATTATATATGTGTCTACTCTATATTATCCAATATGGTTTGAGAATTAGGTACTCTAAATGATCTAGTTGCTTTTCTAAGAGAGGCACTAAGATTGAAGGGATTATCCTACTTTTAAATAATCAGAATATAATTAAATAAAGTACACCAAAATTCTAAATAATGCTCTTTACTTCCCACCAGTTGCACTACTTTGGGACTTCTCCATTGGGCTAGACTACCTTCTCCCCTCTCCTTTTTCTACTTCATTTTGTTTGTTGTCTTTCCTATTACATTGTAAGCTCATTGAAGGCAAAGATTGTCTTTCTTTTCAATACTACTGTGTCTTGTATGTATTAGGCACTGAATAATGAACTAAAATAATCCAGTTATCCTTTCTACATCTCCAGGTTTAGGGATATGGTACCCCCATGATCTGGGAAACATAAGTAAAAGTTTTTGACCCTCCCTTCATACCAGAGAAGTATGATTTTTTTTTCTTTCTTCAATGGTGTATTTATGGTATTAAAAGATAAAATATTTTGATATTATACAATACTATACATATATTTTATGCATTTCTGAGTTTTTCAACTTTTTTTTTGCCAACTGCTGGTCTTTGCGTGTTATCTGTGGCTTCCATAAAACTCCCCCCCCCAAATTCCATTTAATTCCTTATGCTGACCTGTGATATATTGAAGGCATAATGGGGAAGGGATAACTGTACACTTTATTTCACAACTGAAAAAGTTCTACCTTGGGTTTCATTTCCTCCAAACACAAACATACAGGGCAAACTTCCCTGGTTCTGAATTCTATAAAAGGACACCCCAGGGAGAAAAGATGATTTGAATTTTCCATTAGAACAGTGAAAGACAGAACCTTAAGATCTCTCTAGATGGGAGATCTAGGGTCTTAGTGACCCTAGCCTCAAGTACTCAGTCACAAAACCCATGGCCTTGATATAATATCATCAATCTGGCTTTACAAGAATCATGTGCATTGATATCACCAGCATCAGGCCCAGCTGTAATGGTGGTTTAAATGGCATTGCCTAGAAAATAGTTAAGAACAGCTACTCTAGAGTTGGAGGCAGTAAAATCTGACTTCAAATCCAGCTTCAGACTGCGACTAGCTTTGTGACCCTGGGCAGGTCACTTAACCTCCCTCTGACTCAATTTTCTCATCTATAAAATGAGGTATATTATATATATATATATATATATATATATATATATGTGTGTGTGTGTGTGTGTGTGTGTATACACATATATATATACATATATTATATATAATGTATTATATATTACATATAATAGCACATACCTCATTGTTGAGGATCAAATGAGATAACATATATAACAAACCTTAAAGCACTATATAAATGAGAACTATTAGCTATTATTATCACCTTCAGTGGCCATCTGGTTGACTAATTGCTATTGTACTCATGCTTGGTTTCTCAGAGTGTATCTAAAGTCCATCCACCCTACTTCCTACACTGCTATGTTTCCAGTAGTTTTGCCCTTTTCTGAATTCACTGCACTAGCTTCTCAACCTCTTCCTTTCTGTAGGTGCTAAAGTTATAGTTTCTGATGCTTCTGTGGCTTTAGGGGAATTTTTCATACTAGCAGTGCCCCTTCTTATCTTCACTTTCCTTCCTTCCTTCCATCCACTGGCATTGGCCTACTGTCTGCTCCACTAGCATTCTATCCCGTCTCTCAGCTCTATGCCCTTTATCTTTCTGTTCTCCATACCTAGAATGCCCTCTCTTCTCATTTCTGCCTACTGGCTTTGCAGGCTTTCTCCGTTTCCCTACTAAAATCCCACCTTCTACAGGAAGACTTCCAAAAATCCTCTTAATTATAATGCTTTCCCCCTCTAATTTCCTACTTATCCTGCATATAGCTTGTTTGTACATACTGATTGGGCAGCTAGGTGGAGTAGTGGATAGAGTGCTGGGCCTGGAGCCAAGAAGATGTGAGTTCAAATTTGACCTCAGACCCTAGCTGTGTGACTATGGGCAAGTCCCTTAACACTGTTTGCCTCAGTCTCCTCATCGGTAAAATGATCTGGAAAAGGAAATAACAAACCACTCTAGTATCTTTGCCAAGAAAACCTCAAAAGGGGTCACCAAGAGTTGGACGTGATGGAGAGAAATGACTCAACAAGGGCATATTTCTTAGTTTGTTGCCCCCACCCACCTTAGATTTTGAGCTCTTTGAGGGGAGAGACTTTTTTCCTCTTTTTCCATCTATCCCCAGTGATAGCACGGGGTCTGGAACATTATAGGTGCTTACTAAATGTTTACAGGCTGACTCTTTCTAGGTTGGTAAGAAATTGTCCTCATCCTTGAGTTAAATATGGGGCCCTCAGGCTTCGAGTTCCCTCTCTCAGTTACTTTCAATTTCATTTTCCTTTGGTAACTCAAAGAGGGCTTTAGTATCATTGCCTTGCCTAGGGGTCAACATTATGAATATCAATTATTTTTCTAGTCAAGTACTGTAATACCAGCGAACAATGATTTCTGCTTAAAGTCATTTCAGGAAGAACATTTGTATTTATTCTACTTGCATTTCTGGTTCTGGTTTCAATTTTCCATCAATGTTAATTATAGATTGAGATGGATATATGAAGGGGGGAAGAAAAAGCATTCGTGTGGAAAAGCTTGGACTAAAAGCTTTGAGGCACCTTCCAAAGTCCAACAATTTGAGTTAGTGTGGGGGGGGGGGGAGGGGGGGGGTGTTGGGAGGAGGGAGGGAATGAGCTAGAGGATAAACCAAACTAACCAGACTAGTACTGGAGGAAATAAGCAAGATCAAGGGTTTTGGGACAAAGGACATACAGAACCTGAGAGAGGGAAAAGCTGAAGTTGAGGGCTTAGACATAGAGTTATCAGCAGGAAAAAGTAAAAAAGATGCCAGAAGAATACTCTCCAGCCTACTGGATCTGTATTCCCAGAGTTTGGGATCTTACCAGTCATCCTTATGGCCAAAGCCACAACACATAGTTCATGTAATAGAATCACAATCATAGAATCTCAGAGTTGAACTAGACCTCAAAAGTCATCTAGGACAGCCCATACCAGAAGAGAAATCCACCCTACAACATTCCCAACAAGTTATCTTTAAGCATCTGCAGGAAGACCTCAGAGGCTGGAAACCTACTATCTCCCAGAATTTAGCACAGTGCCTGGCACACAATACACACTTAATAAAAAGCTTGATGCTCATTGACTTCTGCCAAGTTACTCATTCTACTTTTTCAACAACTCTAATTACCCTGAAGTTTGTACTTACAAGGATTAGAAATCTGCCTCTAGGCAATTACAACCCCTGCTCCAAGTTAAGTCCTCTGAGGCCCAGCTGAACAAATCTATCATTTCCCACATGACAGCCTTCCAATTATTGAAGACTACCATGTCCCTTTTAAGTCTTATCTCTGTTACTTTCACATCTCAAGTCCCTTCAACTAGTTCTTGGAGAACATGCTTTTCAGCTCCATTATCCTTCCTGGTCATCTTCCTCTAAAGATTCTCCAACTTGTCAATATCCTTCCTAAAAGGTGGTACTCAGAATTGAAACCAATGCTTCAGCTGTGATCTGACTTCAGAAGGGTAAAGCAGTTCTTTCACATCCCTCATTCTAGACACTAGGCTTCTATTAACTTACTTTAAGATCCCATTAACTATTTTGGCTGATCTACCGTACTGCTGACTCATATCAAGCTTGTGACCCATCAAAACGTCAAGAATATTTTTCATTTAAAATCTTGATGACCTATGTCTCTCCCTTCTTGTATGGAGTTCATGTTTTTAACTTATATTGGTCCTTGACATTTATCTCAACTACATTTTTTTTTCAAATGATCATATCATAGTGGACTGTTGAAATTATTTTGCATGTTAATTTTGTTGTCCTGAAATGTTAGTGATCCATTTAATCAGACAAAGAGAGACAACATGGAGTGATGGATAAAAAGATATTTGAAAATACAATGAAAGGAAATATGGTATGGTCTCAAAGTTTGAAAGAGTTGAATCCAAATTCTGTTTCTGACATCAATTGGCTGTGTGACCCTGGGCAAATTATTTAACTTCTCAGTACTCTCTTAGTAGTCAGTTTATAATTTGTAGAGAAGGTGGCAATCTACTTTGTTAGAGGGAGTTTTCTCACCCAGGAGTTTGCTCTATTCATGGGAACACAGGTCTAGTCACTATGCCAATCTAAAAAAAATTTTCTTAAATCCAAGTTAATTTCATAGTGGGAGCACATCATTTCACAAAATTCACACTTTGAGAAGAGGCAAGAGCTCTCCAGGAATAGAAATTAAAACGAAGGCTTCAATTTATGAATTATTTACTGTTGCCATCTTCTCTGCTCTGGAGAAAATTCATACTGCAAGTGTTAGAAGGAAAAATAATCTTTTCTTCCTCCACTCCTTCATTGTCTCCTCAGGAATGAAATTTATGCCAGGTTCAAACACTTTCCTTTTCTAGACTTAGAGAAGAGCAAGACGTTGTAATACTATCTAGGAACATGCCCTAACATGCACACACTAGAAAGGTCGCATGAAGTGGTTATACCAACTCTATGTTCTATTCCAATGTCATCTTGGACAATGATTAGGATTAGACTGTGAGAAGAAAACTTTTGGACATTTTCTGGTGCTCTGTGGGGGGATATGAGCATGTTATCATGAGTTCTTGAATGAATGGAGACAATTCAACAGCCATTCCAAATGTTTACAGGAGATGGAATTCTCATTTTCTCTTCTCTCCTGTCCAATTTCCATTTTTGTTTCATGAGAGAAAGATAAATGGAATTTCCTGGGCTTCTGTGATCCTATTTTTTTCCCACTCTATAAGCTGAAATTGACTTGGTGCCTTGGCAGTCACAAAAGCTAATTTGACCTTAGATTGTGTTGATAGAAATATAGTGACCAGAAATTTAGGAAGTGATAGTCCCTCTGGACTCTACTCAAATTAGATCACATCTATGCTCCACTGGCACAGCCTTTGACAGCCAAGTGTCACCTCCAGTGACATGATGAAGCATTACAGCAGGCTTTTAGCAGACATTCGGTTTGTCCCAGATCCTTGCAATCGACCCTCTCACAATACCCTAAGGAGTCCTAGACCTTGACACTTTTGCTGCCATTGAACCCTTCTAAGTATGTTATCTCCCCTTATTACAATATAAGCTCTTTGAAGGCAGAGGCCATCTTATTTTTGTAATTTGTTTCCTTGGTGCTTATCATAGTACTTTGTATATGGCATATGCTTGATAATTGCTTTTTAATGTCTCAATTCATTCAACAAACTAGTATAACATTTAATAGATTATTCTCTAATCAATGTCAAGGTAGTGTAGCTCCAGAGATCAGGCTAAATCCATTCCAATAAGGCTAATCATCAAAGCACACTTTTCACTCAGCAGGATACTTCTCACTTCTGCTCTTAGCATGCAAATTGTTGAGATTCCCCCCAAAACCACCAGCAAATCCCCCTTTTTGTTAGCATCCAATCCTACTCAAAGTCCACTATAACATTTCACAGACTCAACCAAGATTCCATAATGCAATAAAGACTACATAAAAATAATTCTGACAATTCCATCGATATGATGCCTCCCTTCTCTGAACTCTTGTCTCCTCTTTGTTGCCTTGTTCTGCCTTTTTTTTTGTTTCCTTGTGTTATCTTGGTAACTGCCATGCATAAGGTCTCTTTTTTTATGCGTTATCTTGTTCCTTTAATAAGATTAGAATCCCTTACTGTGTCTAATATAATATTAGGTAAATGATATGAGTTGTGTAAGTAGTTGTTAAAATCATAGAACTTCTGCTTCAAGTTGGGTGACAACTTATAAACACAACTTCTACCTGAAGCATGAATCCCCTCTAGACATTCCCCCAAACCATATGCTCTCTTTCCCCCTGAATACCACCAATGAGGGAACTCATTACCCCATGAGGAAGTGCATTTTACTTTTGGACAGCTCTATTGAGAAGATTTTTACTTATGTGGAGAAAGACAATTTATACTGTCTTCCCTATGGAATCCAAAATCAGCCTCCCTGCAATTTCTACTCATTAGGCTTTATTCTGCTCCCTGAAGTCAAGCAGAAAAAGGCTAATCTTTCTTCCATGCCCAAACTAAATATTTGAAATTGGTGATCATATACCCCCTTAAGTCTCTTCTCTAGAGTGATCATCTTTCATTCCTTCAGACAATTCTCACATGACATGGTTTCAAAGTTGTCTATTTTTTAAAAATCAAGCAAATGTAAGGTTTAGAGGAAGTAGAATTTTTTTTAATTTATTTTTTGACCATATCTGTGACTTCATTAGTGTAGGGTACTCCTGGGGAAAAGCATCGCCTATCAATTCAGAACAGCATCTGCCCTGCAACTTGGAGTCTTAGGGAGTTGCCCTGAGGGACCCTGATAGGATAAGGGACTTGCCCAAGGTCAGACATTTATTATTCATGAGAGATAGAGCTTAAACACAGTTGTTCATGACTGGGACCAGTTCTCTATCCACCATGCCATCTCTGTAGGTATACTATAGATGTATTTGGATTAGTGATTTCTGCTATGTTTAAGAATTTTTAAATTCTTAAACACATATATAATATATGATACATATAATGTAACATATATATTAATATTATATAGTATAGATGATTAAATGTACTGTATCTTCCTCCTACTTCTTAGAATTTGTAGTTTCCATTAATATTCTATTCAAGGTCCCCTTCCACAAGAAGACTTTACTGATCACCTTAGCAGTTAGTATGTTCCCTACTCTCCCATATACCTTGTATCTACTTCATGTATATTTTGCTTATCTATATATGTACATGTTGTCTCCCCCAACAGACCATAAACTCATCAAGAGCTAACACTTTCACTTTTGTCTTTGTATATTCAGTGTTCATCACTGTTTTAATATCATATAATATACAACATAATATTCATATTATATTACATATATTAAATATGTTCTTTACATTTAAAAATATATTCAGAAATACTACATATGCATCTGTGTATATGTAGAGAGAAAAGAAGAGAGAGAGGCAGACAGAAAGACAGAGAGCACACAAAAGCACTTGTATAGTCTGAGTTATTCCCATTACCTTGGTCAGAAAGTCATGTTCTATATTTTGTACTCTCATATTGAGTGGTTAAATCTCATCCTATGATTCATCTAGTGGTGAGCAGGAAGGAATCCAGATCAGTATCAAGAAAAACTGTACCCAGAACCATGCCTTCTCATCTTTTATGTAATCTATGAACAACTGGACACAAGCTTATCCTCTGCAGCATGGTCTTTCTTCATCTGGTTGTAAATGTTGAACTTGAAGCATTAACAATTGCTCTCTATGAAATATAAAAATGCTGAAAAGGGCATTTCTAAAAGCTGGGCTTGGAGTGTCAGAGAGAGAGGAAAGAAAACTTCTAGGAGCAGTGACATTTTCTGTTTCTTGTTCTCATGGTTCCACAGGGTGATGGTTAATCATGTGGTCTGGTCTGGATTCAATCAGCCTTCTGCACAGCTAGTCCCTTTTAACCCACATCCTATTATTCTAGTTTAAAGCTGACCTTTAATTCTTCAGATGTGACTGTTTATGTAGATGTAAGAGTGCACAATTCCCTTTTAAAAGCTTTCATGGAGAAACAGGCTATTATTTCTTTTAATGGACTGTCCAACTCATCTCTTTTAATGGTCCCTGGTTTCCTTGCCTGCCGATCAGACCTTTTTACTGGCTGCTCTCTCCACCTGAAATGCCCTATTTGGTCAAATCCACCAACTTTCCCTTAAAGGATCTTCATAAATGTTGCCTTCTCCATGAAGCCTTTCCCTTCTCCAATTAAATATATAAATATTAAGGGTGGACTCTTCTGTCTCATGGTCAGTTGTTATTACATACCTCATATTGCACCTTGTACCCCATATATTACATACTCATCACTCACACATCAATGTTCCTTTTCTTATTTCTCTCAGTCATCACGTCCTTCCCTCGATGTGTATGAAATGCACACTGGATATGAGCATGACAGACCAAAGTAGAGCCAGTCACAATTCAGAAGTCTGAGGTGGCAATATGCTAGATTATGCAGCATTAAAATATATCATAATAGATAATAACACTCGCTATATCTGTTTATGGAGTACAGCTAGGTGGAGTCCACAGTGGACAGACTGACAGACCTTAGAGTCAGGAAGACTCATTTTCTTAAATTCAAATCTGGCCTCAGACATTTACTAGCTTTGTGACCCTGGACAAGTCACCAACCTCAGTTTCCTCATCTATAAAAATGAGCTAGAGAAGGAAATGACAAACTATTCCAGTAACTTTGCCTAGAAAACCTCAAATGGGATCATGAAGAGTCAACATGATTGAAAATGCCTGAATAATAACAGTATCTGCTGATAGCACCACCATCCTTTCTAGTCTCCCATATTTACATCCTTGGCATTTTCCTCAGGTCCTCACCCATCCGTTTCCCCTTTTTTCCCTTGCTCACATTTTCCCCTTCTCTACAACTAGTTCAAGCCCCCATCATTTCTCAGTGAGACTATTAAGACAGCCTCCTATATGGTTTTCCAGTCTCCAATCAACTACAAAACTGATCTTCCTAAAATACACCTCTGACCATGTCATTCACATATTCAATAGACTCTAGTTGCTCCCTTTTCCTTGTAAGAACAAACACACAGTCCCCTGTCTGACATTTGAAGTCCTTTACAGCCTGGTCCCTACTTTCCAGCCTTCCCTACTCACACAGTTTAGTCCAACTGTCCTTACTCTTCTTCATATGTGACAATTCATCTCCCATTGCTGTGCCTTTGTCCTCCTACAAGTATATTTAATTCCTGGAATGTACTTCCTCCTCCCCGTAACTTTTAGAGTTTGTACTTAGAATCAGTTCAAGTTTCACATTCTACATGTTGACTTTCCTGATCAGCCTAGTGACTAGTGCCCTCCATGTTCGACCAAACAATTTGTATCTACTTCATGTTTATTTTTCACTTATCTATGTATGTACATGTTATACACATTCTCCCCTCCCCAACTAAACTGTAAGTTCCTCCAGAGCTAACATTTCCTTTTGCCTTTGTATCTCCAGTGTTAAGCATTGCTTTAAATACTGGACACATAATTGATATTGAAATGCTTTTTGCTTGATTGATCTGAATGATATTGATGTGATGATAATGATGATGATGATGATGATAAAGTTCAACATTTCAGTATTTTCAGTCATGTGAGTTCTTTCTCCACCAGTGGAGATGGAAAACTAAATGCATCTTCATTATCTCATGTCAGTGTCAATTCTGCTAGGATTCATGGCTTTGTCATCACAAACATTCCTAAATGTGGTGCCTAGAATTGAATTCATTACTAAAGATGCTACCTGACCAGGGCTGAATAGATCAGGACTGTGACCTCTCACATTTTAGATGCTATGACTGCATTAATCCACCTACTATTGCTTAGTTTTCATTGTTGTTGTTTTGTCTACCATGTTATTCTATTGATACATATTGAGTTTGAAGTATAAGAAAATCCTGAAATCTTTCTTTCATATGAAGTTAATATTGTCCAGTCAAATCTACTCCATCTTGCACTTGTGAAATTGGATTTTGTACTCAACTATAGCAATTTAATAAAAATAATTAACATCTGAAAAATGCTTTAAGACCTGCAAAGCATTTAATATATGGTATCACATTTGAAATAACTTACTTGGCACATTTCTCTATCCAATTTCAATTGATTAGATTTGGTCAATAAAAGCTAGATCCTGACTTTGTCATTCAATGCATTATCTATACCTCCAAGCTTGTGCTTTTCTCAAATTTGATCATTATTCTATCTATGAATTCATTTGCTTCATTAATGAAAATGATAAATAGCAAAGAGCCAATGACAGGTCTCAGGAGCACTTCACTAGCAGCTTCTTGAGTTAAACCCAAACCATAAATTGTATTATTTTGCTCTTGGGGTTGGTTCAGCCACCTAATTAGTTCCTAATCCACCTAACTGTACTATCCTCTAGTCCACAAACCTCTCTCTCTCTCTCTCTCTTTCTCTCCCTCTCTCACACACATATACATACACACGCACACACACACACACACACACACACATTAATAAGGACTGAATGGACCTTTTTGTCAAATGCACTGCTTAAATCTTTAGAATGATAAGAAGTATATGTGTTTTTATTGGATGAAAATACTTATCATTGCTATTGTTGTAATGGTTGTTTGGAGGCAGTTAAATTTGGAGGAAAACTAAGCTAGGCTTATGAGTGTTTGTAGGAAGGCTGGGGGATAGTGTTACTCCCTGCTGTGTTATGGTATATTAACTTCTTTGTTGCTATGGTGGATTTGGTTTTCTGGTGTTGGAATCTGGCTTTCTAGTGTCTAAATAAATGTTTTGCTTCTGTCTTCTATACGGAGAGTCTGTTATATTGTGCAATTCAGAACTATGCCAGCATATTCATAGTCACTGTAGGTGTTATGAATATTGCCTTGGCACTACATGGCCTAGTCCTCACTCAGACATGACTCCTCACATCCTTCAAAGTACAGTACAACCATCAGGAACCAACTTCTGATCTCCAGAATTATTAGTTTTCTCTCACTCCCACCCTAATAATTTTGTGTTGTCATAGTATATATTTGGTACTTTTTTATCTATATGTGTATTGTCCCCTGCTTCCCTGAACTGAGTAGAATATAAATCTCTTCAGGGCAGAGAATGTTTCTTTTGGTCTTTTCCCCATGCCCAAAGTTCTCAATACAGCGGTAGAAGTTCAATACATGCCTCTCTAATAGAACTGAATTGGAAAACAAAGATTTGTACTTGTTTTACGCACTTAATCAACTCTTGTGGATTGATTTTTCTTTAGAGAATCACTATCAACACAATTTAGACTTTTAAAAATCTACTTTTTATTTCAATAAAAATACAAATACAGAGCATTTCCATAATGAAGAGCAAGAAAAAGGATGAGGCTTGTTGCCATTTTATATAAGTAAGAATGGTGTTTAGCTCATGAATTTTTTTTTTTCATTTGGAGGCTTTAGAAGGAAACAATCTGCTTTAGGCAAAAGAAGTTAGAGGTAGAAGAAAGGTAGAATCATATAACAGAGTAATGGGGAAATCAGAAGGCCTAGGTTCTAATCTGGTTCTGCCCACTCAGCTCTGTGACAAGTCTCTTGTCCTCTTAGAACTCAATTGTCTCCTCTGTAGAATGAGGAGTCTAGGCTATATGATTTTCTGGGGTACCTGTCCACTGTAAATGAGACTTTCAGCTCTGAACTAACTTGTTCATTTGACTTTGAACATGGACATTACTTCTTTTTCCTAGGTTTCAGTTCCTTCTCTGAAAATGAAAAAAAAATGAAAAATTATATTAAATGATCTTTAAGATTCCTTCAAGTTTTACAGTGTCAGCCTAGGGGCCATGAGAAGCTTAAATGTAGTAGTTTGTAGTGTTAAGTATAGTCATTAGTGAAAGGGGCAGCTAGGTGGCACCATAGTGAACAGATTATTGGGCCTGCAGTCAGAAAGACTCAATGACTTCCTGAGTTCAAATCTGATCTCAGACATATACTAGCTGTGTGACCCTGGGCAAGTCACCAAACCTGTTTACCTCAGTTTCCTCATCTGGAAAAATGACCTAGAGAAGGAAACGGCAAACTACTACAGTATCTTTGCCAAGAAAACCCCAAATGGGGTCACAAAGAGTTGGACACAACTGAAAATGATTGAACAACATTAGTAATAGATGAGTCCACAATTAGTGAGTAGGGAAACGGCTGGCTAGGAATACAGAGGCTTTAGGAGGCTAATCAGAAACTCTTAAGTAGATAACACAAAGGAAGCTGATGAGAAATTCCACACAATTTGAGCTCCCAAATTAGAAAACTGATAATATAATTTTCCTGATTTTTGCTTTTTATAGAAAATTTAAATATGCATTAGGCAGAACTTTAGGTAAGAAAAATAAAATATGAATGACTTCACATTAATAATACCACCATATATTTATATAGGATTAAAGCACCTTACCCTGCAAGTAGAAAGTAAGCTTATTGAGAGGAGAAGCTGTTTTATTTTGTCTGTTTCCTCAGCACCTAACATAATACCTGATACATAGTAGGTAGGTGCATGTTAAATCCCTGTTGAACTTAATTGAATTGAATAATCATTATTTGAGCCTCATAAAAACCCTGTAAAGTCGATAAGTACTCTTATCTCCATTTTACACATGAGGAAATTGAAGCTCAAAGTTTCAATGGAATTTGTGACATCCAAGATACTGCAATTATTAGACAGAACCAAGATTGGAACCCATGTTTTTTATATCTACAAATACAATATGCTTTCCTTTATGAGAGAGGCAGTTTGGTGCAACCAAAAGAGTTTTGGAGCTGGAATAAACAGAGATCCAGTTTCAAATTCAACATCTGACACTTACCAGCTGTATCACAATGGGCAAATCCCACGAGATCTCAGAGTCTCATTTGGAATATGGGGATGATAATTCTTATGGCATCAACCTTACTAGGTTGTTGTGAGTATCAAATATTATAATGTATATAGAGTGATCTTTTTTAGCATGAAAGAGCTATTATAAGTCGGGGGTGATGGTGGTAGTGGTTGTGGTAGTAGTGTTGGTGATTATGGGGGTAGTGGTAGTTGTGATGGTGGTGATGATGGTGGTGGTGGTGATGATGATGTCATGGTAGCCTTTTTAAATTTAGTAACCTTAAACAAATGATTGAGCACCACTGCTCGTTACATATTTATTTATCACTTGGGGCTTTAATGGGACAAAGGAAAGAGTCTCAGGAGAAAGAAAGACAAGAAAAAGGGGTCTATCGAGGAAGAAGGGATACAGGTACATTGAGGAGATGGGAGTGAGATTGCTAAAGAATCTGAAGGCACAAATCTCCTTCCCAGAAATTTGAAGGCACGAATTTCTGCTTCCCAGAAATGAGAACTTCAGCAAGAACTAGGAGAAACTGTGTGGGAGAGACCAAGATGAATAAGATATGCTCGCTGCCTTCAGGACACCTAGAGTTTGGCTAGGGGAAATGAAACAGAAACAAATAAGCAAAATAATAAGATTTATTGTGAAAGTTGTGAAAAGTATGCTAAAACCCAAAGTACTCAGACCTACGGAGAAGCATTCTGAGCTCTTCCTTTGCCCTCTTGCTCCCAGCTCAAGTCTAAAGATAGGGCCCATTTTGTCAGTCTAAGGTCGCTAACTCTCTTGGTCTCTGGCCCCTTCAGCACCGGCGTGTGGAAATTACATGTTTATCAGCAGCTGCCTGGTCTTGCCCAGGAGACAGTGAGTGGCAAGAAGTTTCTGAAGGGCCACCATAAGTAACTGGAAGGTGGGACTACAGCTGAGTATAAAGACAACCAAGGACCCATGGACTCACTGAGGGCAGTAGTTTTAGCTCTTATCTCCTTCCGTGGACACCCTATTGCCTGCTTGTTCCAAAACTATCAAGGGTTTAACCTGGACCTCATCTATTTAAAAACAATAAAGACATATTAACTATGTAACTTTGGGTAAGCCATTTAGATTCTCTGGCCTCAGTTTATTCCTTTGTAAAATGATCCTGTTGTCTACCTTGTTTATGAGCTTGGATTGATCACACTATAATTTTTTATCTCCACCAGGTTGGGAAACTTAACACTAAAGCCTTAACTTAACACTTCTACCTCCCTGCCTCCCAAACCAGGGATCAATCAGTATGATAGGCTTACTCACAATCAGCAATCAAGATGATGCCTCTCCTTTACCCAAAGCCAGACTTGGGCTTGTCTTTCTAAAACACAGGATAATCTGCCAAAAAGAACTAGAAAAAAAAGCTTAGTGTTCATTCTGCATATGGATTGCTACAGAATGGAACTGGTATTTTTTATGAACTGAAAAGAGTTGGACAAACCATGGAGAAAAATAAGTTTTATTTTCATAGATAGCTAAAAATGAGGTTCAATAAAGGACAACATTATTAAGAATGGAAAAACAGAACAAGGATTGAAATAACATTCTTCTCTTGATCCAGGGAGTTCAAAATTCTGAATAGACAAAAATGCTGGTTACCACTCTTTTTAAGGCAGGTAAAAGAACAAAGAAGGTGAGGGATTGGCTAATGGCTCACCCAGCACCAAAAACTAGCATTGTACTTTTTTTAAACTCCTGTGACCCCCTAAGGTATGGTACCAGTGGTCCCCTATATCTGGAGTACATTTTTCTGTGTCATAGAATCCCTAATTTCCTTCACTGCACGTTTCTTGAGTGAGCCCCTACACTAGGACTCCCTGGAGTTCCTCATTTGTGAATGTTCTCTCCCCCACTTGCAATTGCTTCTTGTTGCTTTGCATGTATTTTGTATTTAGTTGTTTATTTCTCATACCCCTTCCCTTCAGGAGAATATAAGTTCCTTGAGAGGAGGGATTGTTTTTTGGTTTGTTTTGGGGTTTATTTTTTTGTCTTGCTATCTAGCACAGGTCTTCAAGCTCTTTGTGTTATTTCTGTAGAGTAGACCTGTGAGTTCACAAGTGGGGGAACTCCCTGTGTGTAAACTCCTTTCACCAATGCAGATCGGCAAACTCTTCTATAGTCTCAGAGAATCACCAGTGTATTCCCTCTGAATTTATCCTCAATGAGTCCCGGATACATCTATTTTGCAAATAGTTGTTTGCATCTTGTCATAATAATAAATAATAATAACGGACATTTGTATAGTGCTCACTATTGTTTTATCACTTGGTCCTCTTAACAACCCTAAGAGGTAAGTGCTATTATTATTATCCCCATTTTATAGATAAGGAAAGTAAGGTAAACAGCAGATAATTGACTTGCCAAGAGTCACAGGGCTAGTAAATATCTGAGGCTGGATTTGAACTTAGGTCTTCCTGATGCGAGACCCAGCACTCTATCTACTGCATTACCTTGCTTCCATGAATGGGAACTCTAAGAATTTTTTTTTTGTTTTGTTTCGTTCAGTCATTTTTCAGTCCTGTTTGACTCTTCAAGACTCATTAGTGGTTTTCTTGGCAAAGTGAGTGAAGGATTTTGCCATTTCCTTCTCCAATTCATTTTACAGATGAGGAAACTGAGGCAAACAGGGTGAAGTGACTTGTCCAGGGTCACATGGCTAGAAAGTGCCTGAGGCCATATTTTAACTCAGGTAGATGACTATTCCTGATTCTAGGCCCTGCACTCTATCCACTGTACCACCTAGCTGCCCTCTTTAAGAATAGGGACTTAAGATCTTTCTCTGTACTTACTCTCAGGTTTAGATCATAGTGCCTGGACCATAGTAGGTGCTTAAATAAATGCTTGTTGATTTGATTTGACCTGGTGTGCTGAGAAGTTAAATGCTGTGCTGATGTTCACATAATCAGTATGTGTCAGTTGTAGAGTGAACGCAGCCCTTTCTGACTATGTGGCCAGCTCTCTTTCTATCCCGTCTCTCTATCCTTTCTAGCTCTTGCCTTGAGCGTAGTAGGTGCTCAGCAACACATCTGTTGAGTTTTTTTAATCTCCATGTCTTTCCATGTGACTAGAGATTCCATGCTTGATAAAGAAGTAAGAGTAAACAGTTGCCCACTAGAGAATTAGAGTTTCTTGAAGCAGGAAGTGTTAATTACAGTCGGAGCAGTGGTAATGGCTTAACTACTCATGGCAGATTTTAAGACAGATTCCTTAATTTACATGACACTTTATAAAGAAAACAAATGGATACACTCTAAACTTGAAAAATAAGTAATTATAAATGTTAATCATTTTGGTCTCAGCTTCCCTTCTGGATGTTTGGAACTTCAACATCCACCATGGTTATACAGAGGAAGAAAAATGCTAACTGTGTTTTCAATTATGCTCCCCTCTGATAATCAGTTATTTTCTCTGCTACTAGCTCCTCTGGGGCACTTAACAGGAGGAATGTCGACAGCCTTGTGCCCTTGGCATCTACCTCTAGGACAAGGATCTCAGAGAAGAATCACAGAGCCAAGTCTCATTCTCAACAAAGATTTGATTTGGCAAAAATAGAACAAAATTCTATCCCTATTTCCTTTTCCTCGCTTCAGAGTTCACCTAGGCTGTATATATTGTTTTGCACTTCTTGAAATTCTGCTACTGATTTCAGTGGGTGGAAAACACTTTCAAGAAAGAGATGCCTCCAACCACCTGAAGGAGACAGTGACTATAAAACAGAGTGAGATTACCATGCATGATAGGACCCATTTTGCCCACAAACAAAATGGTGCTGTTCATATTGTGGCATCAATTCTAGTTAAACTGAGTTTCCTGTGGATACAAAAAAAGAAAGAAAAGAAGCTTCAATTCTAACTAAGAAATAATGAGTAAAAAAATAAGAAGATCATGGATAATATGATCTAAGGAAGGAAACTTAGGTGCCAACCTATCATGAATATGAATCCCCTGACCAGTGATCAATCCTGCTTGAGGATAACCAATGCCTAAGTTCATGTAGCTATTAATTGATGAAGGTAGGATTCAAACCTATGTCCTTTGACTCCAAATCTAAAACACTTTCAACTGCAACACATTAGCTCTTCAGCAAATTATGTTGGATTTGGAATTGGACCTGCTGGCTTCTGGTCACTTACCACCTAGGTGACCTTAGATAAAGTACTTCTTTTCTCTTGGGCTCAAACTGTTTACCTACAAAATGACAGAATTAGACTGAACAATCTCTAAGGACCCTTCTAGCTCCAATGTACTAAGATTAAGGAATTCGGTAAAATAGATTCGTGTCTTCTGATAATCAAAACCCAATGACATTTGCTTCTTTGCTCTCTAGTTTAATGGTGTGTCCTTCCTATACTAAAGAAGGAAGTATTAGAATCTAAGAGGTGCTATGCTTCTCCTATGGAAATGCAATTCGGTTTAACAGAGAAGCTAAACTCAAATGTCAACAGACCTAACTGCCTGTGTGACCTTAAGCAAGTCAATTCACTTCTCTGGGCCTCAATTTCCTCATGTGAAAAAATAAGACTGTTGGACTGGACAGTCCCTGAGGTGTCTTCTAGCACTAAATTGATAATCCTATTCTGGAGCAAAAAAGTGGGAGCTGTGGAGTTAAGGTTAGGGTGCAACTCAGGGAGGTAGAGGAAGTGGAAGGATAGGAGGTAAAATATAAAAGGAAGGTAGAAATATGATTGTAACGTTGATCAATGAATCTGGATGCTGAGAAAAAAAATAGGGCCAAGCTGAGACCCTGCTGATAAAGCATGCATGCCACAGTGGGCTGACAGGACCCCCTTTGGCTCTCAATATCAGACATGCTGTTTCTGCAGAGCTAATGTACCAATTACCTGGTACTTCTCTGTACTGCCCCGTGAGCTTCCAATGTCTGCTTTCTCAGTCTCCCTGCCATGGGGCTCCATGCTCTGTGGGGCTCTCAGAAGTCATGCCTGTGACTGGGCCTGGGCTATCCAATAACTTTGGAAGATTGCTACCGCAGAATATACTTTCCAATGACTGGAACTCAGATTTTCATCACTGAATCTCCTTGACTGCAAGCTGAAATTTCATTTATAAACATAAACCTGTTTTTGTAGAAGACCCTTGAGGTTTGACTGCTCATTTGTCATAGGGTGAAGAGGAGAAAACCTCAACTTTATGAATACTTCTTTGCTAACTCCACTCCCCTCTCCCTACCCTACCTGCCCCACAAGCAATCGACTATTGGCTTAGCGTGGGCTGCTGGCTGAAGCAGCTGTTTACTCACTTTCTCAGCCGCAGGAAATATGCTAACCAGTGAATATCACCAGGAAAGCCCATCCAGGAGATGAGGGAATGATTAAATAAAAGACAACACCTTAGAACAATCAACTTTTATAAGCATTCTTGAGCAAAAGCAACCTGGGCAATCTCAAATTACCAATCAGTTACCAAAAGGATGCAAAAATTGTGATCATAGTACATATTTACGAAGCCCCTTAAAAACAAAAAAACTACAATAAACCTTTCCTCGTTATAACCTTGTGAAATAGGCAGTATGCAGAAAGGCTAAATGATTTGCACAAGGTTGAAGAGCTAGGAAGTCCCTGTGATACGAACTCAGGGTAAAATAGTTGTGGTGACATAGAAGTCCATCCAATGCACTTTGCCCCTTTTCACCACTCATTAGCCAAGGTAGAAATTCATAGGTATACATTTTAGACCACATTTCCTTGTTTCACAGTCCCCAACCCCAGGTGATTTGGGAAACCATAGGACTGTGATTATCCCACTCCAACTATTTTTTGAAGAGAACTTACTAGCTACATAAGGAGTGCTAAGAAGCCCTGGAGGCAGCATTATCTACTGGATAGACTTCTAAGTTTGGAGTCAGGACTCCAGAACACTTAGGTTCAATCTTTCTTCTTATGCTTAGCTAGTCTGGTGAGTATGGGCAAGCCTTGTAGATAGTCAGTATGTCTTTTGGATTTATCTACTAAGTAATAATAATAGCTAACATTTATATAGCACTTATGTGTCAGGCACTGTGCTAAGCACTTTGCAATTTTTATCTCATCTGATCCTCACAACCCTGGGGTAGTAGGTACTATTATCCCCATTTCACAGATGAGAAAACTGAGGAAAGCAGAGGTTAAGTGACTCGCCCAGGGTCACACGTATCTAGTAATTGTCTTGAGGCTGCAATTAAACTTAGATCTTCCTGTCTCTAAGCTCTGTCTGCTATCTACTAGGCCACCTAGCTACTATCACAAATTGGTTGAGGTCAACATTGTTGATGGGAGCTCTCATGCTAGAAATGCCCTACTTTGATAAGTTTGAGTATAGGGTATTACAGAGAAATACAGAAGTAGAAGAAAGTAAGGTTCAGAATAAGGATAAGAAATTCAAATCTGGTCCTTCCTTAACTACTGCATATTTGTTATTCTTCTTAGGTTTTCCCTGTCATTACATGCTTCTTCTTTGCATGGATTAATGTTAAATAAATTCTAATTCCATTACTGTGGAATTATCTAACCAGAGTTGCCCTTCCACAGCTTTCCACAGTTGCTCTCAATGGGCAGCCACCTACGTAAGGACTGTCCTGTCTTCCTCAATGAGTTATCACCTTCAATCCACTGACCAAAGTTTGTATCTATCCCTTAAAATCTCAATGAGAAATGATCCTTGACTATATGGGTCCTGAAAACTCCTGTCCTGGTTTGTAGGCCTTGGGGAGCTCTTTCATCCCATTTTGGAAGTCTAAGTGCTCTGATCTCAGCAGAA
Source organism: Petaurus breviceps papuanus (assembly GCF_028583685.1). NCBI lineage: Eukaryota > Metazoa > Chordata > Mammalia > Diprotodontia > Petauridae > Petaurus > Petaurus breviceps. The sequence continues at coordinate 18,052,225 of NW_027187352.1, forward strand.
ACTGCTATTTACCTTCTTATCCCACCTTTTATTTACTGTATTCATGAAACATATTATAATGGTCTGGATCTTGTGGCCAATTTATACTTAATGAAAAAATCTACTCTTTTACCTAAACTGTGTTAATAGATTTGGAAACGGGTGCAGATATGTGTAGAGGTGCACAGGACTCACAGCTACCTAGAGTTATGAACTGATTCCCCTAGGCTAGAAGAGAGAGACAGGACATTCTCCTGACTCCAGTAATTGGTGGTATGGATATAGTTAGAGGCTGGCCTCTGGGTGTTTGTAATGAAGTATAGAGTGGAATTTTTGTGTATGGAGGATAGAGTCAGTGTTTGGGTTTCCTGACTTTCTAGAAACAGAAAGAATGATTACTGAACATAATTGTGTGCAAGCAGAGTCATTAGTTACTCAAGCTTTTTCTGAAAACTGAGAGAATTCAAGTCATTGTGAGTGAATGTGCTTGGGGTATGAATCCCAAGGCAATTTGAAGGTGTGACTTTGGCCTTCTAGTTCAGACACCTGGAGGGTTTAGGTTACTCCTCTGGATGAACTTCCATGTAGGAAACATGAGACTTACTAGAAACTTGCAACCCCAAATATGGTAAAGCCTCAGCTTTGGTAGAGGCAAAAGGGAGAGAAGACAGAGAATGGAGACCAAGGAGAAAATGAAGAGAAAAGCCTTTTAGTTAGCACAGGAGATGAAGAGACCTATATGTATATGAAATATACAGACTGTAGCAAAGATTTTTTAAAGATCAAAATAGCGATTAGATATTGAAATATGCTATGCACAGGGAGAAGAAAGGCAGTACCAATTTCTTTGAGTATCAATGGGGTACTCCCTGTTCCTTCTTCTAATAGTAATAGGGAGAAGTGAAGAATATAGGTGAGGTTGGAAAAGGTTGAGAATCCCAAGGGACAGAAAGCACAATGTGCTTTAAACTATCTACCCATGTAATTTACACTTTTACTCAAAAAGTGTCAATAGATTCTCTTGAGATTGGTAATTGACGTATGCAGGTAAAAGATCCAGATGCTTGGAGTGTTCCCAGTAGAGCACCGAGAAACTATCCAGTGGATAGATTAAGATAGCATGAAAAGAAGCTGGGTGTCAGTGCTTTGTGAAGAGTGACTGGCTATATGAATAGAGTTAAATCCTGAAACTGTGTGTAGCTCTGGGTCCAGTGTTCTTATACTAAGTAATATAAGCATTTGGGGGACTGTGAGGATAAAGCCCTGGCAGATGTACTGTCTGGTCTGTTCAGAATCCCCTATAGTAACTGCACCAGAGAAGACAGCGCTCAGAAAGAAGTCGACAGACCCAGAGTCTGGATATGAATATAATTAGTAGCAAGTGAGAAATGGGGGGGAGGGGGAGAGAGGGAAGGAGGGAGGAAGAGAGAGAGAGAGAAACAGGAAGAGAGACGGAGGCAGAGAGGGACAGAGATAGAGAGAGACAAAGACAGAGAGGCAGAGACAGAGAGAAAGACAGAGACGAGAGAAAGGGGAGAGGGAGAAAATATTAACACATGTATACAAGTCCCTGCTACATATAAGTCTTGGGCCTTCTGCCCTGATGCTATCTTTCAACAAACTTGTTCCAGAGGCTTGATCCACTGAGACTAATTTGCTTTCTTCTGAAACCTAGGTAGCAATCACTCTAGCTGCTAACTATTCACTGAGCCAAACAGATAGTCCTGCCAATGGCCAGTAGACACTAGCTATCTTTCCTTAGTCTTGAGAGAGAAAAAAAAACTTTCACATTTCTGGGTCTCCTAGGGGTGACTCTTTAAACTCGGTGTTAGCCAGTACACTGTATTAGAAAGGAGAAACTTGGCACAGTGGGAAAAGCACTGGATTTAGAGTCAGAAGACTTGCATGTGGATCCTGATTCTGCCACTTAATCCCTATGTGTAACTGGCTAAATTTCCAAGCCTCTCTGGGCCTTAGCTTATATTGTAAAATGTGAGGATTATTCATCTGTTAAAAAAATGCACCTAGGGTCTTTTGTAGTTTAAGTTGACAAATCTAGGATCTAGTGGCTGAAAAAGAAACTGGAATCACCTTTATGGCAAGGGGCTTCTCCTATATAGAATTCATCACAGAAAATATATGAAAGTTGGGAATGGACTAGCGTATATCTGGGTATGTTCTGATTACCAAGGGAGTGGTAGGATCCAGTGGCCTAATATTTTGATAAGATGCTTGGCCCTGGGGGCAGGGGGAAGGGGGAAAAGGGTGGGGAAGCTCTTCAGAATGAAATATTGAAGACCTAGGCAGAAATGTTTCTGATGAAGAATAAAAAGGGGGGAGGGGAATCAGTCTGAAGAGACCAATGTGGATGAAATGGGTATTTATCACAAAGTTCAAGATTGTTGACTTGAGATGAATCCAATAGCATGAAATTGACCTGTAATAAAATAAATTTTCCATATTAAATTTTAAAATAATATGTTTCAAAATTACAAAGTTGGTAGGCATGGGTAAACAACAATTCTTATGGGAAAGATCTTGGGATTTTTGTACATAAGCTCAATGTGAGTTAATATGACATGGTAGCCAAAGGGGAAAAAAAAATAAAGGCATAATGTCTGGAAGAAGAGAGCTAATACCTGGACTATAAACTGTCCTAATTAGTCACACTTAGAATACTGAATTCATTTCTGAGCACCATATTTTTGGGGAAAAGAAATAATAGACAAGATGAAGTATGTCCAAAAGAAACTGATCAAGATGATGAGAGGATTGTAGTATGTGATATAAGAGAAAAATTCGCTGAAGAAACTGGGAATATTTAGCCTGGATAAGAGTAGACATGATAGCTGCTTTCAAATGTGAAGGGCTATCTAGTGGAAGAAAAATTAAGACTTGTTCTGCTAATAAATAAATAATAAGGCAACCGAGAGCATCATATTTTCAGATAACACAAAGCTAGTAAGGAGAGCAAGCACAATGTATGGCAGGAAGGATTCAAAAATATCTTGACAGGCTAGAATGTTAGGGTGCATATAATAAGATGACATTTAATAGGAATAAATTTAAAGCCTTGTACTTGGTTTCAAAAAATTCAACTTCACAAGAGGTGACACGGCTTTTGTTTTTGCGCTATTTTATTTTTTTTGAGGGGGGAGCATAGCTAGAGAAAAGTTCATCTGTAAAAAGATACTGGGAGAGAGAGGGTTATCAAACTAAGAGCTAAGTTGAATCAACAGTGTTCTATGGCATGGCAGCAAGAGTTCTAACTAAAACAAACCATTAATATGATTTTCCTTTTATTTTCTTCCCTCCCCCAGGAGATTAATAAAATTGAGTGTAAAAGAATCATTGAATTAATAAATAAAACTAGGAGTTGGTTTTATGAAAAGCAAATAAAATAGATAAACCATTGGCTAATTTGATTTTTTTAAAAGAAGGAAGAAAACCAAATCACTAGTATTAGAAATGAAAAGGGCAAATATACCTCTAATGAAGATGAAATTAAGGCAATTATATGGAGTTATTTTGCCCAATTACATGCCAATAAATTTAACAATTTAAGTGAAGAATATTTACAAAAATATAAACTTCCCTAATATAAGCTGCATTAAGAACAACATAGCATTCATTCAAGACTAGAAAGGTCAGAGTCCCACAGCAGAGTAGAACCAGATCTATAGTACTGTGTTTTCTTCTAGGTACTATGTTTTACTACAGGAATTGATGAGCTAAAGAGTGTACCAAGGAGAATGACCTTGGGATAATGATGCTTCAGGAGGAGTATATGACTAAGCAATTACAAATATATTTGCCTGGAAGACACAGAGAAAAGGAAAGGAGATCTATAAAAAGATCTGGTCCAAAAGAAAAGCAGTGTATCATAGAGGAAAGAGTGTTAGCATTAGAGTCAGGAGACCTGGGTTTGAATCCCAGCTCAGCCTCTTGCTGTGTTATCATAAGTAAGTGAGTCAATTAACTACTCTATTTCTCCATGTATAAAAACAGGGACAAAAATGCTTTATTTAAGACCTTCACAAAGTTAAGTGTTCTGTGGACCTAAAGGTCCAATGTAAACACATACATACATATATACACATGCACACACACACACATATATGACACATAATAAGAATTACCACTGATTGTGGTACTGCTTGAGAATCCCTTGGACAGCAAGGAGATTAAATCAATCAATATTTAAAGAAACTGATTCAGACTATGCACTGGAAGGTCAAATATTAAAGCTTAAATACTTTGACCACATGATAAGAAGATGGAACCTGGACCCTGATGTTGGGAAAGATTGAAGGCAAAAAGCAAAGGGGATAACAAAAGATGAGATGGATAGACAATGTCATGGAAATATTGAACTTGAACTTGACAGATTTGGAGAGATAGTATAGGATAGAAGGGCCTGGAGTGTCATGGCTTATGGGGGTCACAAAGAATTGGACATGACTGAATGACTGAATAACAACACCTTTAGATGCTATGTGTGCATATATACATATACACACATGTATCTACACACATAAATGTGTGTATGCATGTATATATGTGTGTTATATGCATATATGTAAATTATCATTGATCATACCTGAAAAACATAGCCTGCTGTGTCTGGGTTAGGAAAGAGTTAACAGGTACATGCAAGCAGAAGAAAATATACACTTTATGGAGAAGTGCTAAATGTTCACAGAGAAATAAACTGACAGATTACATATAAGATGAGGATAAGTCAGAATCTAGGTGTCAGAGAGAGTCTAATTATCATAGAAAATACACGATAGTGGTTGCCATGTGGGGATCAGGTCATTAGACAGATAATTGATATAAATATTGGAAGGGAAGTCAAAGAAAAGTGTCCATGTCAGCTGAGAGATGATCAATAACCACATAAACCAAGAGAATACAGTACCTTTGCTAAGCAATAATTTTTGCACACTCTGATATTGCACCTAATCTCAGATACATTTGAGTTTAAAGGCCCTCAGGGGTCACCCCAGGACAACCCATACCTGAAGAGGAATAACATTTCAAATTTCTCTGACAAGGGCTTATTCATTCTTTCCTTAAAGACTCTGTCTTAGAGGACTGAACTCTTTTGATAGCAGAACTCTTATTCTGAGGTCCCTCTGACCTGATTTAAACATATTTCACATGGTTATCTATGCCAAAGCAACCTGGGCTATGCTTTACCTTACTCCCCTTCTTCACAACAGCTGTCTTGCCACCCAGACTAAAGACTGTTGCTGGAGGACAAGCTTTGTCCTTCTCTTCACCTTCCCCCCAACCCTGCCCCATTCCTCTTTTTTTTTTAGTTCTGGAACAATCATTAATACTACCATGGTTGCTAGAAATGGTATATTAATTTACTCTTCCTGTGGCCCTACTGTTATCATCCTAGTAACAGCTTTTCAAATAAAAAGACCTGTCTCTCCACCAACACTTCCTTATATGTATAGCTTTCCCATTAGATTGTAAGCTCCTTGAGGGCAGCCTTTCTTCATTTTTGTATTTAAATTCCCAGCACTGATCACCAGGTTTAACATTTAGTAACTTAAATCATTCATTCCTAGTCTTCAGGAGCAGAAATCCAATGATTTCCAAGGTAGCCCATCCTATCTGGGGCCAACAGCTTTAATTTTTTGAAAGCTATTCTTTATATATAGCCACAAAGGGTGCTTCACTATTTCATCAATGTTTTTGCTCCTTGTTCTGCCGTCTAGGAACAAACAAAATAAATCTAATCCTTTTACCATGGGGCTACCCTTTAAACATGTGAAGACAGCTGTCATGTCCCTGATGTCTTCTCTTCTCTAGGTTAAAAATCTCCACTTTGTTCAACTGGTCTTCATTTAGTAAAGTTTCAAGTTCTTTTGACACCCTAGTCACTTTTCTCTGGAGATGTTCCAACTTGTCAGCATTCTTCCTACTTACTACATGATGCCCAGAACTGAACACAATAAAAGCAGTCTGACAAGGGCACAGTAAAAGGACAAGTATTATCTCCCTCATTGTGAATGTCGTTATTAGTACAATCATAATCAATCATTAAAGTTTGGGGCTTTGGGGGGGAGGGGTGTGCAGTGGTGATGGAGGGGACAGCTGCCATGGATCAATATGGTGTAACAGATAAAGAGCCCACTTTGGAATCAAAAAGAACTGGGTTTAATTGCTACCTTGAGATATACTGGATGCTCTAGACTACGTAATCTAGAACTAGCAATTTAACCTTTCAGTTCCCCTAGACAACTGCATAAGATTATAAGTTGTAAATTAGTTATTCAACTGCACAGGAGGTGGGGAAGCATGGAGAATTACCAATATTAGTGAAATCACAGGGGTAGACAGCAACCAAATAAACATTCTCCCTGTTGCATAGCACAATCTGCTAAGATCCACCAAGTGTTTTCCACCTGAACTGCCATCCATTCATAACTCTTCCATCCTTTGTATCAGCAAATGAATTTTGTGACCCATTAAGGAATTTACATTTATTGCTATTAAAAGTTTTCTCACATGGGGCAGCCAGGTAGCACAGCGAGTAAGAGCACTGGCTCCACTCTTGGGATGACTTGTGAATCGAATCCGCGCTCAGACACTTAGCACCCACCCAGAAACACCTGGCCATGTAACCTTGAGCAAGTCACTTAACCCCGATTGCTTTAAAATTTTTCTCACACAGCTAATGTGTGTCTGAGGCCAGATTTGAACTCAGGAAGATGAGTCTCCCTGACTCCAGGCCTGGCACTCTCTCCACTGTGCCACTTGGCTGCTCCAAATATTTTATCAATGCCCTTTAAAACAATTACTATCATTCACCAATCGTCCATCCCTTTACAAAATGGAACCCTCCCTTATAACAACAAAGTACAGGTAAGCAAAATAAATAAGACTTGACAATGTTTGACAAAGTAGATCACATTCTATAATTATACAGCACACTATTCTTCCCCAAAGAGGAAAGCATTTTTTCCCTGTTAGTCCTCTTAAGTCACAGTTGGTGACTGGAATGGTCAGAGTTATGGTGTCATAATATCATCGATTTAGAGCTGGAATGAACTTTAGAAACCACATAATCCAATCCTCTTATTTTATAAGAGAGGATCAGGCTTTTCAGGAATAGAGCATCTAGCCCAACTTCTCTATCCACAGGTGAAGAAATTGAGGCCCAAAGAGGTCTGGTGATTTGTGGAAGGTCACACAAGTACTGAAGAGCAGAGTCAGGAGTCAAACCCAGGTCCTTCACTCTAACCTCTATGTGCCTTTTACCTCACTAAGGTACTTTAACTTGACTGTGGTCATTTCTTAAAGAGACAATGTTATCATCATCTGATGGGAACAGCATACAGACCGAAGCAAGACTTACAATAAGAAGAATAAAGATACTATTTGGAAATAATCATGGATGCTCATGTAATTGTAGAAACAAATATCTTAATGAGAGGACCTTATCAATGACAATGTACTTTCATATATGTGTATGTGTACATATATGTGTGTATACATGTGTGTATATATACATGTGTATGCGTATATATATGCATGTATGCATGTATATAATTTTATTCCTTTAGCTCCATGGAGGAGACAGAGCAAGGTTTATTAGCTCCATTTTGCAGATGAAGAAACTGAGACAAAATACTTTTCCCAAAGTCATAAGACTAGAATGAGGGCAGAAAAGAGACTTGAAACAGTGTCTGCCCAGGATCCTAAAAATCTATTATTTATTTGCTATTTGTCACAGCCAATTTGAGACCAGCACTCTTCCATACCTGACTTTTCTCTAAGGTTTCTCTAAAGTAATATACAAGGGCAACCAAGTAGCACAGATTTGTCTCCTTAACCCAAGTCTTCTGTTATCAATTCCTGTCTTCATGCCAGGTGCTCAAGACAGCCATTGGACAGTGGGTTGTGACCTTTAGGTCCAGCATTGCTGCTTTTTGCTTAGTAAGTGGATTGTCCTCATTTCAAGATTTAAGATGCAGGGAGTAATGCCCTTACACAGCTGGGTAGGATAACAAAATCTTTTAGTGCTCCAAAGTGTCAACAGTTTAGTTGACAAGGTTGACTTAAAGTAACTCTGTTCCAAGCTTTTTCAGAAATCAATTCAGTCCTGCCAGACTAATGGAGTATCTTACACAATCACATGAAAAGGAGGGAAAAACACCTGAAACTGTATTTCTCTCTAATCTATGTATAGGTATACCTCATTTTGTGCAACAGATATTTTCACAAAAGCACATCCTTTTGGCCCAGAATTGCTAAAGCTAAACCACCAAGACAGAGGTCCAGGTCTCATAAATACTAAAGTGTTTACAGCCTTATTTTTAATAGCAGCAAAGAAATGGAAGCCAAGTGTCCAATGATTGGGGAATGACTGGCCAAAGAGTGATATGGGAGCCTAATGTAATACTGTTGTGATATAAGAAATGACTAAAGAATTTAAAGAAGCTTGGGAAGACTTGTATGTACTGATACAGAAAACAGAACCATTAGAAATTCTGACACATTTATCAGAATGATGCAAAAAGGGGTTGGAGGTAATGTATTGGATTTAAAGTCAGAGAATCTAAGCTCATTTCCCAGCTCTGTCCCTTACTACTTGTGTAACCTTGATAAAGTTATTCAAACTCTATAGAACTCAATTTCCTCATTTATAAAATAAGAGGATTGGACTATGTGGTTTCTAAGGTTCTTTCCAGTTCGAAATCTATGATACTATGACATCATAACTGTGATCATTCCAGGTATCTATTGTGACTTCAGAGGACTAACAGGGAAGAATAGTTTCCTCTTTAGGGAAGAAGAATAGTGTTGGGACAGCTAGGTGGCACAGTGAATAGAGCACCAGCCCTGGAGTCAGGAGGACCTGAGTTCAAATCAGGCCTCAGACACTTAACACTTACTAGCCGTGTGACCTTGGGCAAGTCACTTTACCCCAATTGCCCTGCCTTCCCCCCTCCAAAAAAAAAAAAAAAGAAAGAAAAAGAAGAGTAGTGTAGATCATTATGGAATGCGATCTACCTTGTCAACATTGCCATGCATTGAGTGGTTGTTGTTGTTTTTTCGTTGTTTAACTATACTTTGTTGTTACAAGGGAGGTGTCCATTTTGCAAATGGATAGATAGTTGGTGAGTGATAGTAACTTTTTTTTTAAATAGTATCAATAAAATATTTGGAGTACCTAGGTGGCACAGTGGATAGAGTGCCAGGCCTAGAGTCAAGAAGACTCATCTGGTTTCAGACACACACTGGCAGTATGACCCTGGGCAAGTCATTTAACCCTGTTGCATCAGTTTCCTCATCTATAAAATGAGCTGGAGAAGAAAATGACAAATCAATCCAGTATCTTTACCAAGAAAACCCCAAATGGGGTCACAAAGAGTCAAACACAACTGAAAAATACTGAACAACCACATACTTATTTAAAATTTGTAAAATATGCATGTTAAGTCCCCTCCTCCAGAGTAGATCATTTGAAAGGAACTCAGTGGTAGATCATACTGCAAATGAAAAGACAGTTCCATAAATATTATGTAAATATCATGTGCAAGTACCTTCTATAAACAATATATTAAAGGCTTCATAATAGTCACTAAGGGAGACAGACACACAACCACAGAATCTTGAGCTGATAGAGAGGGCAGAGGTCAACTATTCTGAGGGCAGAAGTCAACTATTCCAATACCTACCTTAGAAGCATCTCTTTTAAAGGTCTGATGCAAAGATAAATGATAGATTTTCCCTGTCCCAAAGCAAGTTTACAATTCCCTAAGAGGGTTAAAACACATACACTAATTAATATAATACAAAATAGTGTGGAAGTTCCCAAAAGGCACAAAGTCACAAATCAAGCTAATCACACTGTCTATATAAAATTATGGTCCATTGTTTCATTTGGAATCTCACTGCTACTTGGTAATTTATTCTACTCTTATTGGCTCCCTTTCACATTCCCTACAATGATTGTTACTAAAGTTTTCCTCTCTTTTCAAATCTATCACTGAACCCCTGAAGTCTACACTCAAAGCAGATGACTTGTCTGTTCCTTTCAATGATAAGATTGAGGCTAAGAGATAGCCCACACAACCCGAAAACATACCACATTATTACATATTGATTTTGTCCTTCCTTACTGTCTCTGGGGAAATGGCATTACTACATCTTGTTTTGGTTAACCTCTTTACCTTTTTCATTGTTCCTACTCTAGCAACCCTCTCCTTGTTCCTGCATTTTAACCCCTCCCCTCCCAAATTCCTCAACTCTAGTGGTTTAATCCTAAATGTATAAATGCATGCTCAGGTTTTCCCTTGACCTTTGCAGACTATCTTAGACACCATCTTGTATCTATTCCCCCTGCATGACCAATCTTCTCTTCTCAATTCCTCATAATCTGACTTCTAGCACCACCATTCCACTGAAGCTGCTTTCTCAAAGTTCAAGAGATGGTTTAATCCATAAACCGATTCTGACACAGTCTCTCTCTCTCTCTCTCTCTCTCTCTCTCTCTCTCTGTCTCTGTCTCTCTGTCTCTCTCTCTCTGTCTCTCTCTATCTGTCTCTCTCTCCCCTCCCCTCTCCCCCCATCTTTTCATCTTTTTCTCTGCCTGTCTGTCTTTCTTTTAGTTCAAACCTCATGTTCCCTGACCCTTCTGCTCCATTTGATATTTTGCTGACCACCCAACTTCTAGATACCATTTCATCACTTGGCTTTGGAGATACTATACACTTTTGTTTGTCCTCCTGTAGCCCTATTTCTTCTTTATTGCCTCCCTTTCCCCTCATGCTCATCAAATTCCTTAAAATGAGTCTTCCTTAAGGTTCTTCAGTTGATCCTATTCTTGTCTTTTTCACCAGAGGTGGCTGGTAGCCACTGTACTAAGGACTGAAGTCAGGAAAATATGGGTTCAAATGTGGCCTCAGACACTTATTTGTTGTGTGACCTTGAGTAAGTTACTTAATCTCTATTTGTCTTTGCTTCCTCAACTTTAAAACGGAGATGATATCCCCTACCAGACTGTTTCGAAGATCAGTTGAGAGAAGATTTGTAAAAGTACTTTGGAGAATGCCAGTAACATAATTAGTGCTATATAAACACTTATTCCTCCTTCCTCTTTTTTTTATACTCTCTTCCTTAACAGAATCATTCGTTGCTTCAGTTGAATCATTGGATCTATACAGAGAATCATCAATTCTTTATCTCTAGCCTCAACATTTCACTCAAACTATAGCCCCATCTTTTCAAATGCTTATATACAAACTCTATCTGGATAACACCCCATCACAAATTTAACAGCCTTCTCAAAATGGGCTTACCTGTTTCTGGAGCACACGCATTAGCTGTATTTCCTATGATCCACACACATTTCTCTCTCTCCCACATTTTGTATATGGCCTAGTCAAATTGTCTTTTTTGATGTTTCTCAAGCACAACACTCCTTCTACCACGTTTATGCCTTAGCCCTGACCATCCTGCACACCCAGCGTATTCTCCTTCCTCACCTTGACTTAGTAGAATCATCTGGTTTTCTTTAAGACTCAACTTCAGGGGCGGCCAGGTGGCACAGTGAGTAAGAGCACTGGTCACGGAGTCAGGAAGACCCTAGATCGGTTCCAGCCTCAGATACTTAATACCCACACAAAATAACTGGCTGTGTAACCTTGGACAAATTACTTAACCCCAATTGCTTTAAAAAAAAAAAGACAACTTCAGCTCTACCTTCTGCATGGAGCCTTTCCTGCCTCACTCCCACCCATTCACTTCTCCTCTATGTCTATGTCCCTTTAAATCCAATGCTCTTTCCATTATGCTTCACCTGTGAGGAATGTCATCAAAATGAACTGAACCTAGCAGTGCTACTTGTTTAGATTATCAATCCAACAGCCATTTAATTGTTTTGAGACTATCGCAGTGTAACAACAACAATCATCAACATGGTAATACAATTACAATAATCCCACTCTGAGCACAGTGGTCAGTCACTAAGAAATAATTGTTGATTGAGTGACTTAGAATCTAGTTGTTTTCTTTTTCATCTTCTTTTTTCCCAGTAAAGGACAGTGGAAGGTACACTGAACTTGCAGTTATAGGACGTGAGTTTGAATCTTGGTTCTATGACTCACTACTTCTGTTACCTTGGATAATTACTTTGACCTCTCCAGGTTCTGGTTTCCTCATCTATAAAATTCAAAGGTTGGACTAGATGGTTTCTAGAATACCTTCCAGCCCTACAGCTATGACCCTATGAAATATTATCAAATTCTACATCAGTAATACCCCTCACTTCTTTTCCTTCTCTCTGCCCACTGGCAGGATTTCATTACTGTCCATTTGGACTGCTGCAAGTTCCTCCTAATAGGCCTTCTCATCTCTACCTCCTCCTCCAAATTAGCCTTCATATTGATTCTAAACCATTTTCATATCACTTCTCTGATCAAAATTTTGCAATGATTTTTTTCTTACTACTGAATAGTTGTAATTTCTTAGACCATAATTTAAGGTCTTTAACAGTCTGGTAAGATATAACCTTGCTAGCCTTATATCAGTTCTTTTCCCTTACTCTTTCCCCTTTGCACTTTAACTCATAGTTTTCTCTATCCCCCTAATGCTCTCCCATTCCCTGATCCTCCTACCTTGGATTCTCTCCATTCTTTAAAGCCCAAGTCAAGAACCATCTTCTCCAAGAATTCCTGGACCCTTCCAGCTTTCTATCCTCAGGCTTCAAAAAGCCTTTTGTGTTCATGGTGTCCTAAACACAGTGGACACTAAAGGAATGCTTGTTTAAATTGAATCGAAGGAATATGACATATTTTAAAGTGGTTATGTGTGTGTGTGTGTGTGTTTAAAAATCTACTAGACTCTAGTAGAATCTAGTCCCATGAGAATTTTACCTAATGGAAATACTATGAAAAAATTAATTACCTGGGCAGTCTCCATGAGAGGAAAATAGGAAAACATCCTGATTATTATTAAATCTCTATTTTCATCATTCCACCCAAAGAATGGTTCTACCATGCCCTACTCCATTTTCTAGGAGTTCAATCAGATGCCAGATGGGCAGGCATCAATGAGGTAATTGACCAGGTTCCTTAAAAAGTATGCTGGATTTCTTTTTAAATACATATTACTTGGTTTTTAGAAATGATGATTTTAAGCCTCATGCAAATAAAAATGTCAGGCAATCTGACAGCCAAGGGATAGCTAACAGTGTGCTGACAGAACATGAAAGATAAGATGAGATGTCATTAGCATAATACTGGATTTTCATCCTTTGTCTTCTAATATCACCACTACCAGCCATCCCCCTAAGAATTCATAGAAAAGGTTAAGAAGTAGACATCAAAACATTAGACCTTATAGGTGAAAATTTTAGAGGAAGACTAAACACCACCATCCTTAAATAGAAATTAGCTTATTATTTGAAAACTACTAGCACCTGTTCTCCTCTCCCCTTCCTTTATCTATTCTCCCCCTTATTTCTTTCCTTTACTCCTTTTTTCCTTCTTTTTCTTTTTATTCTTTCCTTTTTTTGCTTTTTGGAGGGCAGTTGCGGTTAAGTGACTTGCCCAAAGTCACATGGCTACTTAAGTGTGTCAAGTGTGTGAGGCCGGATTTGAACTCAGGTCCTCCTGACTCCAGGGCCGGTGCTCTATTCACTGTGCCAACTAGCTGCCCCTATTTTTTCCTTTCTCTTTTCCCTCATTTAGTTTCTTCTTTCCTCTCTTTTCATTTTTCTTCTTCCCCTACTGCACTTTTAATTCTTTCTCCTCCTCCATCATCATCATCATCATCATCATCATCTTCTTCTTCTTCTTCTTCTTCTTCTTCTTCTTCTTCTTCTTCTTCTTCTTCTTCTTCTTCTTCTTCTTCTTCTTCTTCTTCTTCTTCTTCTTCTTCTTCTTCTTCTTCTTCT
>NW_027187352.1:18066134-18073442 GCF_028583685.1 Petaurus breviceps papuanus
CTTCTTCTTCTTCTTCTTCTTCTTCTTCTTCTTCTTCTTCTTCTTCTCCTCCTCCTCCTTCTCCTTCTCCTCCTCCTCCTCTTCCTCCCCCTCCTCCTCCTCTCATTCAGTCACCAAACAATTACTAAGCATTTACCATAAGGCTCCAGATACAAAATAAATATTATTAGCTTACTACTGCATAACCCTTTATAGTTGCATCATCTTTTGCATACATTATCTTTTTTTTTATTCTGACAAGAACTCTAGATAGTAGATAACCCAAGCATTGTTATTCCCATTTTACAAAGAAAAAAAAAAACTAAGGCTCAGAGAAACTTATCCATGGTCATACTTTTAGGAAGTGGTAATATGTAGAAATTAAATCCAGGTCTTCCCACTCTAAGACCAGCATACATCCCACTATACCAAGACACCTGCTTTTTAGTAGTTTATGCTGTTGTAGGGGAGATGAAATGTGACAAAAGAAACACTGTAATATGCAGCAGAATTTGAGAAGTGAACAAGAGAAATGACAGAATACTATGACAATGTATTGGGGTGAGACACTACTTCTCCTTTGCAATTCCTTATGACAACATCTTCAAACAGTTATTCACTGACCTACTAAGAACAGCAAGTTATTTATCATTCTGTCAGCTACAAGTTCTCCCAGAACTTAGTGCATCCACTAAGACAGCCTCTTAAATGAAAACTTCATTGAACGGAGCTTTCCAAAATAAGATAGTATGAAATTAGATAGATATAATTCCTCCTGTCTTATCAATGTTTGACTCCTGTGTGTCATACTTCCTCCAGGAAGCCTTCCCTGATTTTCCCCTTTCAAGAGAATCAATTGTTCCCTTATCTATGCCAGGGGTGTGGCCTTGAGGCAGCAGGTTTCCCATCCGTTTCCTGATATATCGTTTTTGATTGTGCACTAGTCACTCTCCTTTATATTATGGTTTATCCCCTGTTCTTCTTTGTATCTCCCCAATATCTATTACAAGACACTGACTAGAGTTGATATATCATCGACATATGCTGAGTGACTGAAAGAATTGGCGTCAGTTTGTAGAGGCTTATTGAAGTAATAATGATTCAACTATGTCATTTTGGAAGAAAGAAGTATCCTGGCTGAATGAAAGCTTCTGGACTATGTGCCTAATGTTGGCTTTCCTTCCTTCCAGTTTCAAAGGAAACATGTCCACACTAGCTCTTCATCATCTAAGGGCTTCTTGGGTGTTTGATTCTTTCCTTTCACAGTCACCAAATCACAGGATATCAGAGTTGGAAGGGATCTCAGAAAAAATCTAGTCCAGCTGATTCTGGGGGAAAGAAGCCTGTTTTCAGTATCCCTGGACAAAGAAAAGAGGAAGGGGACTGAACAAGCATTTATTAAACACCTACTATATGTCACCTGCTATAGGCCCACTATATACTAAGTACTTTATAATTATTATTTCACTTGATCCTCACAACAATTCTTGGAGGTAGGTCCCTTTATTAAGCCCCTTTTGCAAAGAAGAAATGGAAGCAAATGGAGGTAAAGTGACTTGCTCAGGTTCACCTAGCCAGTTAAATGTTTGAGGCTGGATTTGATCTCAGGACTTCCTGCCTCTAGTCCCAGAACCTATTATTTATTGTACTATAACTTGCTGCCCCTAACAATGTGGTCATTAGCTTGAAAATGACCTCTGAGGAGGAGCCATTCCACTTAGAGACAACTCTAATTATTAGGAAACTTCTCTTTATATCAACTTACACAAACTACTCTTAGTTATATTTCCTGGGGCCAAGCTTAACAGAACGAATTTCTCTTTTACCTGGCAACTCTTAAAGTTCTTGGAGATAGGGGCAGCTAGGTGGCACAGTGAATAGAGCACCAGCCCTGGATTCAGAAGGACCTGAGTTCAAATCCAGCCTCAGACACTTAACACTTACTTGCTATGTGACCCTGGGCAAGTCACTTAACCCTAATTGCTCTGCCATCCCCCCTCCAAAAAGACCAAAAAAAATTATTGGAGATAACTACTGTGGAACCCATACCCCTAACCCCAAATTTTTTCTTGTCCAGTCATATAAATAAGCATTTGGTTAGCCCCTACAATGTTCCAGGCTCTGTACTAAGGACAAAAGATGGTCTTTACTCTCAAGAAACCCACAGGTCAAACATCCCTATTTTCTTCCTTATATGGTATAAACTTGATGCCCTCTACCATCTTTGTTACCTTCCAGTACCCTCAGTGACTTATTAATTGTTGTTGTTCAGTCCTGGTCAGACTTTCCGTCACCCCATTTGGGGGTTTTCTTGGCAAAGATACTGGAGTGGTTTGCCATTTCCTTCTTTGGCTCATTTTACAGATGAGGAAAGAAACTGAGGCAAACAGGGATTAAATGACTTGGCCAGGGTCACATAGCTAGTAAGTGTCTGAGATCAGATTTGAACTCCAGGCCTGGCACTGCACCACCTGGCTGCCCACAACTTATCAATGGCCTTCCCAAAATATTATCTGGAGAACTGGACCCTTCAGATGTGAGCAGACCATGTTCTTCTATGTTCTCCCAGACCCATGTTCTCCCTCTCTCTGTGGCTCCCTCCTATGCTACATTACCAGAGCAACTTGCCCCAGATGAGACTGTTTACTGCCTATAAGGCCAGATCAGAGATCTGAGAAGGTACTTTCTTCCCCATAAATCTCACTGTTGCTTTGGTATAAGATAAAGAGAAAGCGGTAAGATGGAAAAAACAAAATCTTTCAATTGATTTCATGACCGAACCATTCCATTGCACTTTCTTGCTGCTTTCATAGATCATGGGATATAGAACTGGAAGGCTTTCAGGAGTAATCTCTAAAACACTTATTTAATGGATATGGAAACTGGGACCACCCAGGGTAGTTATACCAGTAGTAAGTGACAGAGCCAGGATTTGCATCTAGGTTCTCTTAGATCAATGCTAATGCTCTTTCTACCCCACCAGATTTCCTCTCTGACCCCTGGTGCTTGACACTTATGCAAGGAAGTAAATTCACTAGTTTCCAATCAATTATGCAAATTTTAACACAACTCACCTAAGTAATCAGCCAATTAAAAGCATTTACTAAGCCCCTACTCTATGCTAGGCAGAATCCTAGGTGCTCAGGATATAAATATATAAGGAATGAAATCCTCCCTGCTCTCAAGGAGCTTACATTCTAACAAAGAAGCCAAGAACATGTATAAATGAACACAGAATAAATGTAAGGAGATTAAATGCAATAATTCAGAGTGATTTGAGAAAAAGGTCACTAGCCCTTAGGGAATCAAGAAAGGAAGGAAGGAAAGAAGCATTAAAGGTGCTAGATGCAGCTAGATGGCTCAATGGATAGAACAGTGAGCCTGAAGACAGGAAGATCTGAGTTTAAATCCAGCCCCAGACATTTACTATCTGTGTGACCTGGGTAAGTCACAACCTCTGTTTGCCTTGGAGGCAGCTAGGTGGTTCAGTAGATAGAGTACTTGGCCTAGAGTCAAGACAATCTGAGTTTAAGTCCAGCCTCAGATATTTACTAGCTGTGTAACCGGGGCAAGTCACTTAACTATTTGCCTTATTCTAGTGGAGAAGGAAATGGCAAACCACTTCAGTTTCTTTGCCAAGAAAACCCCATCCAGGGTCATGAAGAGTTGGACATAATTAAATAACAGCAATGTGCCAGGCACTGTGCTAAAAGTATTTTACAAATATTATATCATTTGATTCTCACAACAGCCCTGGGTGGTAGGTGTTATTATCCCCATTTTACAGTTGAAAAAATTGAGTCAGGAAGAGGTTAAATGATTTGCCCAGCATCACAGACTAGTAATTGTAGTCAGTTTTGAACTCATATCTTCCTGACTTCAGACTAGGCTCTATCCACTGTCCCACCTAGGAAAGACTTCATGTAAGAGGTGCTAATTGACCTATGGACTAAGGTGGAAACTATGTGAGTAAAGAGAAGGCATCAGATATGAAATGGAGTTGTCAAGGCAAAAAAAGTAGGTTCATTAACTAATTGGATATGGTGGATGAGAGACACTTAAAAGTCAAGAATGGCAGCAAGTTGACTTGAGGTTACAAACATGGGAGGTACTCTAGGTATGGTGAATGGTGTGAAAAGGAGCTCAACCTGTGGTTCCACTGGTCCAGGAAACTTACAGGTGAGCAAATACCCTTTACCAGTGCAGGTAATCATCTTTTCTGCAATTTGCAGTCTCAGAGAGATGGCTTGACCATGAGAGCTTAAGTGACTTCCCAAGGGTTAGAGCCATTAGATGGCAGAGATGGGACTTGAATCCAGGTTTTTCTAACTCCTAGAGTATCTCTTTATTGACTACATCTCTCTAATATATTGCATGACAGCCATATGCCTAAAAGACGTCAAGGAGGCTGGTCTCATTGGAGGTTAGGATAGCTGAAGTGTGGGAACATGAGAAATAGAAAAGGAAAAGGAAAAGAGTGATAGGGGTGAATATTGTTGATACCTTCTTCACATCCTACCCATGGGACTTATTGCTATCACCTTCTTATCCAAAAAGATTTCACTAAGATCTAGAGGAAAAGGGTTTCACAATTATGATTCTTAGGTACTTGGTGACCATAACTGCAGAGTGAAGTTAGTAGTAATGACGAACTAACTACAGATGAAATAGTTTTTCTTTCCCAGTCAATGGGATTAAGCTATTAACGGCATGACATTTATATTATATTAACTATCCTTGATATTAATATTACTTGTTAATATTTAATTATGTGTCCTCAGATTGGTTCTCTGCTCTACTTCCACTTAGCCAAAAAGCAATTCATAACCCTAAAACTTGATCTTTGCTCCCCAATTGTATGAATAGATATTGAAGAGTCAACTTGTATGGGAAAGCTGATAGCAGTAGTAACAAGGTGATCTTAATAATGAATTGTATTTATGAAAGAGATCTTGGATCTGAGCTTTTTGCATAAACCATTTCCTATTTTTTAGTCCCCAGAAGAAGAAAAATGTGTCATTTAGCTAAGTCAATGATAGGACATTTTCCCCATTGACTTAGTGTTGGATACATCTAGCTCTCACAGTTGCCCAGTAACCAGCTGTGCCCACCAGGAGATGTGCCTGAATACAGTCACCAGCATTACAGCAAATTAATCTGTTCTGCTATCCAGAATCTATTATTGAAAAGTAAAGAAGGGTGACTCCTAAAAGGCTTCAGTAAAGAAAACAACCTGCCCTTTTCCCCAGGAGAATAAATTGTCCTGTCCAACTAAATCAAATGTTTAACATTTAAATGCTAAATTTCATATTTCACATTTTTGCCAATTTACCATTTACCAATCTCAGATGAAGGCATGGATGATATGCTTATCAAATTGGCTAGTGCCCCAAATCTGATAGAGGTAGTTAGCATGCTGGAGAAGAGTTAGTATTCAAACAGACTTCTAAATAATAATGAATATTTTCCAATTTCCAATAATCCAATAAGATGAAGCTTAACATAGATAAATTTAAAGTCCTCCGTGTGGCTTGAAAACCACCTTCACAAATACATGGTGGGGAGGCATGGATAGGTGGTAGGTCATTTGAAAAACACTAATAATATCTAACATTTATATGACATTTTAAGATTTGCCAAGCACTTTACAAATATCTCTTTTAATCCTTGCAATAACTCCGAGATGTGGCTGCTATTATTATTCCTACTTTACAGATGAGGAAACTGAGGTGGATAAAATTTAAGTGCCTTTGTCAGGTTCACACAGCTACTTAATTGTCTGAGGATAGATTTGAACTCAAATCTTCCTGACTCCAGGACCAGCATTCTATCCCCTATACTATATGGAGTCTAGTTATAACCAAAAAAGTTAATGGGGTCTTAGACTACATTAAGAGAGTCATAATTTCCAGAATGAAATTACTATCTCACTGTCTGCAGCTTTGCTGAGATCAAATAAAAAATATAACATACTGTTCTATATGTCATATTTTCAAAGGACTTTGATAAACCTGAAGGCATCCAAGAAGATGGTGAGTGGGTGGCAAGAGTACTGGAGATTAGGTCATAGGAGGATCACCTGATGTTTAGATGAGAGAAGACCCAAGAAGGATATGACAACAGCCTACACATATTTGCAAGGCTGTTATCTGATCTTTTACATCTAGACTTAAATACTTAGCTCCAGAAGGCAGAACTAGGATCAGAGGCTCATAGATATACAGCTGAAAGGGCTCTTAGAGGATTTCTAGTCCATACATACTTTCTCTCCTTCATTTTCTTTTCTTTTTTTGGAGGGGGGAGGGCAGGGCAATTGGGGTTAAGTGACTTGCCCAAGGTCACATGGCTAGTAAGTGTTAAGTGTCATCGGATTTGAACTCAGGTCCTCCTGACTCCAGGGTCAGTGCTCTACTCACTGTGCCCCCTAGCCGCCCCTCTCCCTCATTTTCAGATGAGGAAATTGAAGCCAAGACAGGTTAAGTTACTGACTCAACATCACACAGCTAGGAATTGTCTGAGGCAGTTTTTTAAGACCAGTTTGTCCAATCTCCAAATCTACCATCTATTCACTATGCTATTCTGTCTCTTCACTATGGGTGCAGATGCCATGGGGTCGTATTTATGCTCAGTACAAAAATAAATTTCCTACTAACTAGAACTCTTCCAAAGTAGACTGAATTGTATTAGGAGATACTTGATTTCCCCTCAGTGGGATTCTTCAAGTAGAAGCTAGATGATCATCTGGGAAGGTACCTTTTGGACTAGTTTGACTTCTGAGGGTCTTTCGAACACTGAGATTATGTGACTCCAATAAAATCAAATCAACATATACTTATCGAGTACCTGTCATGTGCAAAGCTCAGTGAAGAATTCACAAATGTATGCGTCTACACTCTGCCCTCCAGAAAATTGTAGTCTAGTTAGTGAAAGAAGAGTGAAAGAAAATATCTGTACATAAAAATGATCAATAACAACAAAAGACCTAAGAATTCAAGACAATTTTAAAAAGATGTCTCAAAGAAGTCAATGACTATTCCAGACAGTCTCTGTTATAGGGATTTGGAGCAGGTGATATTATTTCTCATCAGTGTGATCAGGGAAAGGGGTAAGGAATTTTGTAGGATTTCAACTGGACGTTGAAGGCTAAGTAGTAGATTAGATAGATGATAGATAGATAGATAGATAGATAGATAGATAGATAGATAGATAGATAGATAGATAGATAGATACATACATACATACATACATACATACATACATAGATACATAGATAGATAGATACATAGATAGATAGATAGATAGATAGATAGATAGATAGATAGATAGATA
>NW_027187352.1:18073452-18076644 GCF_028583685.1 Petaurus breviceps papuanus
GATAGATAGATAGATAGATAGATAGATAGATAGATAGATAGATAGATGATAGATAGATAGATGATAGATAGATGATAGATAGATAGATGATAGATAACATAAATAGAAAGGCAAAGAAGACTATAAGGATAGCCTTAAGAGAAGCAATGACATGGTTTTGTTTGGGGGATGGGTTTGATGAAGCAGTAGGTAGATGAATTTAATTAGAGTGAAGTGTTTTTATCAGATAGAGAAGCCAATAAATCTGGAAGCATTGATTATTGTTAATTTTTAGTGCAGGATGGCCTGATTATGAAATCCTTTCCCAGTTACTTTACATTATTCCACTTATCCAAAACACTAACTAAATCACATGGTTGCCCAAGTGCCTTCCTTAGGCCATTGGGCATAGAATCATCGATTCATAGAGTCTTAAAGTCGAAAACAACCAGCCAAACTTCGTGTTAGTTATCAGTAAGCAATAGAACACATAATTGGAGCTGCAGGGGCCACTGGAGAGCATATCCTCTAAGCCCCTCATTTTGCAAATGAGAAAAGAAAGCTGAGATCCAGACATGTTCAGTGACTGTCACAGTTAACACTGCTAGTTAGGACGAGAACTCAGGAACTCAAATTCCTGTCTACTATAATTCCTTCTGTAGCAACAGTGAAATCTGTTAGTCAGTTATACAAAAGCCCAAACTAATATGACTTACAATAACATGTTTCTAGAAAAACTCTAAATTAGCAACAGTCTAGGAATACAACCAGCTCAAAATGGTTTTGAAAAGGCAGCTGGAAATAAGACTGAATGCTGTGAAGCAAGAAAAAGACATCACCAAGGAACCAAGCATGAATCACTTGGGACAAAAAGGTAACATAAATTAATAGTGAATACAGATGAATGGAGCATACAACTCTAGTACTAGTGTGTGCTATAAGAAGATATCACAACAAAACCATAGAGACACTATCAGAATTCTGATCAAGAGATGAACTGGGAGAGTAAGTGGGGGGCACAGCAGCAGATCACAGGATTCTAATCTTCCTGAATGAGGTACAGAAATTCTCTTTCATATTATGAAAAACTTATCCCAGACATCAATCATTCCCAAATGGGAAGGCCCCGATAGAGCATTAAAGTACCAAGTTATGTTAGTGCCTGGGTAGCAGTCAATAATTGTCAGTAATCTATACTATGAATGAAGTGGTGCATGAGCTTAGGCTGGAAAAAAGGACAGAATATATAGCAAACATAACTTCTCTGTAAAACATAGAAATAAGAAAAAATTTTGAAATGCAAAGAGAAAAGTTTCTCAACAATTTCATAGATTCCCATAAAAAATTTCCCAAAAAACAATTTCATAGATTCCCAAGTCCCTTCTATGTAGAGAAACCTACCAACTGTTGTTTGAACTATGTTACTCTTTCAATTTGGAGCAGAACATCTAAGACCACAGGTCATGGCTACAGCAGGTGTTTGAAAGCTAAGCCTTTCAGCTGAGAGAGGACAAGAGTTTTCTGAATGCCTTTCTCTGTAGGCTAAGCCTTGGTGAAGTGATGGGGGAATGGAAATACAACATGGTCAAGACATGTTCAGCAATTTGCTCTGTCTCTGAGCTTGTAGCTTGTGAAGATTAATTAAATAAATGACAGTGTGAACTATATAAAAACAGTTTCAGGAAATTCAAAGGGGGAATAGGCTGCAGCTGTAATGAAACATAGCTTCCTTTGTTACTTGTAAGTATGTCCATCCAAGAGGCTACCCAAAGACACCTATCAAGGCAAGTCAAGACCTAATACAGCAAGGGTATGTCAGTTGGGGAAAAGTGAGACTAGAACAGCTTTATTAATTGGCCCTGTAGACCAAGCTAACAAAATGACCTTTGCCTTGACATTTGCAAAGCCTGTTATTATCTTCTACTAGCAGTGACCAGGTCTGATTGGAAATTTTTCAAGCTACAGTGAGAAAAATGAAGAGGGGGATGGAAAGAGGGAAGGAAGGAAGGAAGGAAGGAAGGAAGGAAGGAAGGAAGGAAGGAAGGAAGGAAGGAAGGAAGGAAGGAAGGAAGGAAGGAAGGGAGGGAGGAAGGAAGGGGGGGAGGGAGGGATGGAGGAGGGAAGGAGGGAGGGAGGGAAGGAGGGAAGGAGGGAAGGAGGGAAGGAGAAAGAAGAGGAGGGAAGTAATAAGGAAGGAAGGAGGGAAGAAAAGAAGGGAGAGAGGAAGAAAGGAAGTGAGGGAGGAGGGAAGGATGGAAAGAAGGGAGGGAGAAATGAGAAAGGAAAGGAAAGGAAAGGAAAGGAAAGGAAAGGAAAGGAAAGGAAAGGAAAGGAAAGGAAAGGAAAGGAAAGGAAAGGAAAGGAGACATGAAGTAAGGAAAGAAAAGAATGAAAGAAAGAGAAATATCAAACAATGCATGACTTGTTTTCATTTCAAGGCCCTTTGGAAATTTACTCAATCATTAAATTGAAAAGTTAAATGAAAAGAGTTGTTTTCTTTTCCCAATATTTTATGATGTTGTATACATTTATTTTCAGAGGTAGTTATTTGTAGACATGCCTGGATATTTACTATGGCTTTTTGTCTGGGGGAATTGTTTGAAGACATGATCTTAAATTCTAGATATGAAGCTATGATTCTAGGGTTTGAGGCACTTCTACATTAAACATACTTGCCTACATCTGTCACAAACACTTTGTTGCATTTGTTTTTTAATGCTGATCTTGGGGTGTGGATTTGCAATGTAAATGTGAATCTCCTATGTATATCTGCATTTGTTATGAACGCAAGTTGAGGATGGCTTTTTGCGCCTGCTTGTCAATTAAAATATGACAATATGAGAGCTCTCCAACCAAGAGAACAGAATGTACTGAGTGATCTACCTCCAAGTCAGCTGCCAATGCCACACACATTCTCCTGATTTGCCAGGATTCTGACAGTGGCCAACCTTCCCCTGTTCTACTCAGGGATTTTGCTATCAGTAGTATGCTCTTCACGTCCCAGCTAAAATCCCATCTTCTATAACAAGCTTTTCCTGATCTTCCCTCTGTTGATTATCTCCAGTTTATCCTGAATATATCTATATTTCTATATTGCTAAGTATCACTATCTATATCTATCTTATTGGATAAATAGATATATCTATTGAGAGATAGATAGATAGATAGATAGATAGATAGATAGATAGATAGATAGATAGATAGATAGATAGA
>NW_027187352.1:18076654-18096423 GCF_028583685.1 Petaurus breviceps papuanus
AGATAGATAGATAGATAGATAGATAGATAGATAGATAGATAGATAGACAGACAGACAGACAGATACTGGAATATCTTTGCCTTTCTTTGTATGCCCAACACAACACAGTTCTCAAAACATAACAGGTGTTTAATAAGTGCTTAATGACCAAATGACTGATGGTTCTTTCAAAGCCAGCTTCTGACATTTGAAGGCATCATGATTAGCCCCCCCACCATCTCCTCCACCCCACTTATGAAAAATTTAACTTGTACTGGTGATTTCAAGGCTTCAAAAAGTCACAGAATCTCAGACACTGAATGGACATGTGTCATCTCCTACAACACCCAGATCAATTCATAACTCCACTAGTAGCTTTTCTTATGTTCAGCTTCTATTTAAATATTCCCATAAGTAGCAATATCAACATTTTACTCCAGAAAACTCTGACTTAATAAGGTATGAAGGAAACAAAGACAATAAGATTCTGGATTATAGGTGTTAGGGACCTCTGGGGGTCATCTATTCAATCCCCTGGGTTTAGGACAATGCTTAGCACATAAGTACTTATTGATTGACTGACTTTCATTTTTCTCAGGAAACTGAAGCCCAAAAAGGTTGATCCAGGTAAAGCCCTGGGCCTGGTCTCCTAACTCCAAATTCTGTGCTTTGCCCACTGTTTCATGCTGCCTGAGGATCATTGCCCACTGGTGCCTGAAGGAGCATAGTCCATAGTAGTACACCTCTACCTATCTGAAGTTACTTCCTTATCTTGAACAATTATTCTTGTAATCTCCTCATACTTCCTTTGGAAACTATGCAGGGTAAACTTAATTCCTTTCCACAGGCCAGCCATACTTAAAGATAGTGATTCTATTCTTCCTAACTCATCTGTTACCCAAGCAAAACATACCCATTTCTTTCAACAGATTTCATAAAACCTGATATAGAGTCCCTTGCCCATACCTGGAAATGAAAAGTAGACCTTTATCACAGAAAGACACTGACTTTCTTCATACAAAAATTTGCCTTTCAGACAAGCTTGTAGGTAAGCAGACCCATTCCATTCTTTCTTTCTTTCTTTCTTCCTTCCTTCCTTCCTTCCTTCCTTCCTTCCTTCCTTCCTTTCTTTCTTTCTTTCTTTCTTTCTTTCTTTCTTTCTTTCTTTCTTTCTTTCTTTCTTTCTTTCTTTCTTTCTTTCTTTCTTTCTTTTTATCATCTATCTATCCATCTGTCTTTCTGTCTATCTATCTACCTATCTGTCTGTCTATCTGTCTCTATATCATTGGCTAATGCCAGTGTTAATATTCTGGGCTGTCTGGAGGAATGTAAAGGATAATAAAGAAATGGAATCAGAACTCTCTAATTTTCACCAGGCCTAAAATATAGAGCCAATTGGACAGACATCTAGTAGTAAACATATGGGCTCTGGTTTTGCTCTAGGTCACAACCTTTCAGGAGAGGGGAGTGGAATATGCTGATGTGAACATATTGCTCCTATCTTTCCTCTCCACCAACTGCCCTTCCCCCTACTTAAGTGTCATGACAAAGCTATTTTATACTTTAAGCAAAGATAGAACTTGATCCCCTGTTCATGGATTAGGATTGCCCACAGGGATAGTTGTTCATGGCTTGCAAATTTGGGCATGAACCCAGTGGGCATGATACTCATATTTCCCAGTCTTTGGGCTTTTCCAAAGTCCCAACATAAATCAAGATAGATATCCACTTGCACCCTCACTAGAGGCAGATTTCTAATTGCTGTAGAACATTTTTGAATAAAACATGTAATTTTAAGTTGCCTTGCTGCCTGCTGACAGTGAGTTAGCTACAGCTGGCCAATTCTGGCTTTTAAGATTATATCATTTAAGCTTTTGGCTAAGGGGGCCTTATACTGTCAGTTTCTTCTCAAACTGAAAGAAAATCATTGCCTTCCCTAAATCATTAAATTTTATACAAAAGAAAATAAGAGAGGAAAGGGGGAGATGGCACAGAAATTGGAAACAGAGATAAAAAAGTACAACAAAGCATTTTGGGAGGTCATTTTGAGTTTTAAAATTCTAAATTCACAGAGTAGTGTGGATATTGAACAGCCAGTCATGATAATCTAGATCAGTGGTGAGAAACCTGTGTCCCTCAGGCCACAGGTGGTCCTCTATGGCCTTGGTGTAGTCTTTTGACTGAGTCCAAGTTTTACAGAACAAATCCTTTTAATAAGGGGATTTGCTCTGTGGAATTTGGGTTCAGTCAAAGGGCCTCACTTGAGGACCTAGAGGGACACAGGTGACCTTGAGGCTGAAGACTCCCTACTCCTGATAGTAATAGTTTATTAATGATTGAACCCATGAGCATTATAAACTCAGTGGATCATCAGTTGAAAGAATGGAATGGGTCTGCTTACCTACAAGCTTGTCTGAAAGGCAAATTTTTGTATGAAGAAAGTCAGTGTCTTTCTGTGATAAAGGTCTACTTTTCATTTCCAGGTATGGGCAAGGGACTCTATATCAGGTTTTATGAAATCTGTTGAAAGAAATGGGTATGTTTTGCTTGGGTAACAGATGAGTTAGGAATCAGCAATTGTTATGTCCACACTGGAGCTGGGCATCAGTGTTATTCTACTAAGGATACAATGTCTGAACTAGGATTGTAAACATTGCCATCAGAAGTAAGGGACAATAAATTGAGAACATACACAAGAAGATCACAGAGAAGACCATTCTCAGAGAATTCCTTTGAATGTTGAAGAATAAACATAGAATTTCAAATCATTTTTGAAAAGCTTTATTGGGAAAATAACAATGAGCCAGGCTTGTCACTTAATTTTTCATTAATGTCATTAAGTTAAGTATTTTGGAGACACATTTATGCTTTCAGCAAAAAAAAAAGGAAGGAATATTAGGATGCTACTGGGCCCATTGCTGACCTGACAAAGATAATGGATTTTATCTATCTATTTTTTTCAGTTTTTCTTTTTACAGTAAAAAATTAAATAATAGGCATTTTTCAGATTAGTCTGTCTCATTATACCTTTCATTAAACAAATTTTAACAAGAGAAAAATCCTTAATTACATAACAACATAGTCCAATGAAATAAATTTACACATTGGCCATGTTCAAAAATGTGTATGTACATATATACATACATATATATATGCATATATATACACATATATACACATATATACTGAATCTAACTTTGTTTCACTTAACAAAAATTCAATTCCTCATCCTTTCTCTTGGTCCAAGGATATACCTAGTTTATTATCTTTTTTTTTTCTCATAGTTCCAAATTGCTTTCCAGAATTTCTGGACCAATCTACAGATACACCAATAGTACAGCAATACTCCTAATTTAAATGCAGTCCCTCCAAAATAGCATTTCCTTTTTTGTCAGTTTGCCAGTGTGGTTTGTGTAAGATGGAACCTTGCAGTTGGTGTATTTGTGTTTCCCCAATTATCGGTTATTTGGAATTTTTTTATCATATGACTACTGGTAGCTTGATTCTTCATCTTTGAAAACTGCCTTTTCTTATACTTTATTCAAAGATGAGGGATTTCCAAATGCTTCCCAAAGCGGAGCTGTGTGGCAGAGTGAAAAGATTATGAAGTTTGAAAACCCTCAAGGACTTTTTATATCACTTAATATTTGCATGCTCTTGGTCTTCTGATGTTCAATTTCTTCTTTGTTAAGGTAAAATTAATTAGATTACCTCTAAAATGTTACCAGCTCTAACTTTCTGTGGCTCTGTGATGCTGTTTCTACATCTATAAAATGAGGGAAGAAATACTTATAATATTAATTTTATGGAGTGGTTGTCAAGGCCAAATAGGATCCTGTGTATAAAAGAGCTTTGTAAAGCCTATACATGTGGGAGTTTATGTGTATGTATGTATGTTTGTATGCATGTATGGAGGGCTCATCAGGATTTCCCAGAGGAGGGTAATCAGTGTTTAAAACATGTATTAATGAATATAACCCCTCAGGAGAAAGGGTAATAAGTCACAGAAATACTTACGTGGCACTGACTTCCCATAAGAAACTGTAGACTGCCCTCAAAGTACCCAAATTAATATGACAGCATTAGGAGCTATTTTCAAATCTTATTCTTAAATAGTATTGGTACCTTCTAGTAAAAGAGATCTGTGTGTGTGTGCGTTTGTAAGAGAGAGAGAGAAGAGAGACAGAGACAGAGACAGTGAGCCAGAGACACAGACAGAGAAAGACAGAGACAGAAAGAAGAATCTTCCTTTTGGTTATCTGGTGAAGTCTATGGGGCCCCACTCAAATTATATTTTTTAATTCATAATTCAAGCTTGTTGAATAAATTTCAGTTAGAGGTTAGTGAAAATAATGTTGCTGCTGTTATTTTTCATCTGAGTGGATAAACCTGAAATTTATTCATGAACCCTATGTTAAGAATTCTTTCTTGGGCAACTTGCACTCTAAAGGGACATATATCTCAAATCAGAAAAAAAAAGTTAGGGAGAGCAAAAATTTGAGAAGAGTAAGACATTTTTTTCCTTTATACTTTTTAAACTGACTCCAATAACAATACCAGTTCCTAACCCAGGTATATTTTCTCAGGATTATTTTTCATTTCACTTTGTTTCAGGAAAATTAAACTTGCAGCTAGTTATTCCCTTATCTTGAGCTCTGTACATTGTCAAAGACCAACCCCCTTGCCTGGATTCACATCCCTTTCATCTGTGCTTCTTAGACACTAATGATAATAAAGTAGCAATAACTATAACACCAATAATTTTTTTAAAAAAACATTACATTGGTACTTTCAGGCTTACAAAGCTCTTTACAAATATTTCCTTTTATCTATATATTTTTCAATGCTCCATTCAGGAGATATTCCTAGAAGATGCTTTTTCCTGATACCCCTTTTTAGCTTTCTCTCCTTTCCCAAATTATCAGGGAAGCATCATGGCCTAGTATAAATAATGCGGACCGTGGGTAAGCCATTGAACCTCTCAGAATCTCAGTTTCTTCATCTGAATAATGAGGATAATGATACCCAGAACAACTATATTACAGGACTTTTGTAAGGCTTAAATGAAATAACATATTTAAAGCACTTTGCAAACTTTAAAACATTATACATAGACACCACTTTTTTATTTTCTCTTTACTATTTTTTTTTATTTTTCTTTTTTGAGACAGCATGTGGATAAATAGAATCAGGGAGACTTGAAAGGAGTCTCTGAAAAATACTAATTGTTTGACCATGGGTAAATCTCTTAATTTTACTGAGCCTCAGTTTCATCATCTGAAAAATGGAAATAGGAATGCCTGTCATAACTACCTCAGTAGTTTTAATGTTCAAAAAAAAAAGAAAATATGTATAAAGAATTTTAAATGTCATAAAGCAGTATAGAAATATTAATTATTATTATTACTATAATTATTTTAATAATCAGGTTATATAGGGAATGCAAGTATATACTGTAAAATCCTTTAGGGTAGTGAGGCTATTTTTTATTTTATCACTATATCTCTAGAGACAAAAACAATAGAGCATGAACTTAATAAATGCTTGTGGAATTGCAATGGGATTGAGATATTTTTAAATTAAATGGTATGCTTTTTTAGTTTACATCATTCATTTCCACAAGATTTTGAGTTACACATTTTTTCCCCTCTTTCCCCTACCCACCACCCCAAAACAGTGATCCCACTGAATACCCCCTACCCCAATCTGCTCTCTCCTATATCCTTCCCCATTCCCCCTTCAACTTTCTGGTAGGGCAAGATGGATCTCCATACCCCAGTGCTGTATATCTTATTTCCCAGTTGCATGTAAATAATAATAATAATAATAATAATATTAAAAAACCATTTGATTTGGGGTGGCTAGGTGGTGCAGTGAATAGAGCACCAACCCTAGAGTCAGGAGG
Source organism: Petaurus breviceps papuanus (assembly GCF_028583685.1). Lineage (NCBI taxonomy): Eukaryota > Metazoa > Chordata > Mammalia > Diprotodontia > Petauridae > Petaurus > Petaurus breviceps. The sequence goes on from NW_027187352.1 coordinate 18,082,539, forward strand.
ATCTGAGTTCAAATCTGGGCTCAGATACTTAACACTTACTAGCTGTGTGACCTTGGGCAAACCACTTAACCCCAATTGCCCTGCCTACCCCCTCCAAAAAGTAAAAAATTTTAAAAATTAAAAAATTTTTGATTTTACAACTTTGAATTCCAGATTCATTCCCTTCCTCCCTTGTCACCCACACTTACAGGGAAGATAAGCAATTCCATATAGGTTATATATGTATAGCTACACAAAACATTTCCTAGTGGATATATTGTGAAAGACTAACTATATTTCCCTCCATCCTATCTCACCCCTCACTTGTTCTATTCTCTACTTTGATCCTGTTCCTTTTCAAAAGTGTGTGTTTCTAACTTCCCTCCCCCCATCCTGCCCTCCCCTCCATCATCCTCCCTCTCATCCCCTTGCCCCTTATTCTCCTGTAGGGCAAGATACCCCCAAAATTTTTTTTACTAACATGAGAAATCAGAGTTTAATGTGAAAGACCAGAATCCTCACTTAAGTAAAGTTCTGAGTACTAAAAAGCTGGTTTGGTTTTCATCCTTTCTAAGGTGAAAACATTGAAAAATCCTCATAGAAAAGAGAGAATAAATGTCTGGGACACCTTGTTAAAATTCTACTGTTGATGCTTCTTAGTCTTCATGGGGCTCAAGGTTAGCACCAGAGGTTGATGAATGTATTTGGTCAAATTACAATGAAAATACAGTGCAAAGGTGAAATAAAGCCAGATGTGGAGCTTGGATTCTCAATTACAGATCTTTAGAAAACAAACCTCTGAATCTCCATTAAAGGTAACTTGGATCTCCACAGTCTCATAGCTTAAATTATTTCATTTTTCCTTATTTTGCATTTTTAAATATTTATACACATGTATTATTTGTTCCTCCTATTCCCTCTTTCCACTGAATATTATTAAAGTACAATCAAACTCTCTTGACAAATAAAACAAATTCCCACATTAGTCACTTGGAAAAAACATGTGTCTTGATTTGCATTCTTTTCCCCTGAGACTGGGTTAACCTATCTCATCTTGCCTAGGCTGGAAATACAATGGCCTTTCCTGGGCTTGATACCACTGCTGCACTCCAACTCAGGTAGTCTGGGGATCTCTTGCTCCAAAAGACTCATCATACTGGTGCCAGATTTAATGAGAAGGTAAAAAGCTTTAATCTTATTGTAGTTCAGAACTCTGGAACTCAAGAGATCTACCAATCTCCACCTCTGCCAGGAAATGGATTACAGCACCATACCTGGCCTCCTTCTGCACTTTAAGTCCATCGTATACCTTCTAAGAGATGTGCAGCATGCCTCATCCTCAGTCCTCTGGAACTGATCATTGATTGTTGATTGTTGGTTGATCATTGCATTGATCAGAGTTTTAAAGTCTTTGAAAGCTGTTTTTCTTTATAATGTTGTTATCATTATAAAAACTATTCTTCCACTTCTGCTCACTTCACTCCTCAGCTGTTCATAAAGGTCTTTCCAATTTCCTCTGAAACTGTGTCATTTCTTATGATGCAATGCTTTTTTCCATTCCATTCATATACAATAATTTGTTGAGCCATTCTCCATTAGGAAGGAACCCCCATTAATTTTCAGTTTAGGGCTACTGCAAAAGGAACTACTATAAATAGTTTTGTACTTATAGGCCCTTTTCTTCATTTGATCTCTGTGAGGTATAGGTCCAGGAGTGGTACTACTGTGTAAAAGGTATGGACAATTTAGTGACTTTGGGGGAATAATTCCAAATTTTCAAAGCTCAGATTCTTATCTTAATATACAACTCACATGATTATCTCCACTTAGATAAAAATGACTTGAATCATGTTACTACACTGATATGAATGGATTTTTAAAATCTAATCTTTACAATTGCCTAATATTTCTATTAATGCCATCCTCCCACTGAATAAAAATCACTGACTGATGAAGATAATGCACTTTTCAAAGACTTTTAAATGTGGCTCATTATTACACTGATTCTAGTTATTTTGTTTTTTAAATCCAATCCCTTGAATCCTTACCTTTGCTCACAATAGAGTATGTAGTTCATATATTCAGAACTGAAAGGAATCATGGAAATCCATTTTGTCTTTTGTGGTTGCTCAGTTGTTTCATTTGTTCTGACTCTTCATGACCCCATTGGAGGTTTTCTTGGCAAAGATACTAGAGTGGCTTGCCTTTTCCTTCTCCAGCTCATTTTACAGATGAGGAAACTGAGGCAAATAGTGTTAAATGACTTGCCCAGGGTCACACTGCTGGTGTCTGAGGCCAGATATTAACTCAAGAAGATGAGTATTTCTGTCCACTCTATAGACTGTGTGATCTGGCTGCCATCTTGTCTAACCTCTCATTTTACAGATGAGGAAACAGGGGCCCAGTGACATGAAGTGATTGGCCCTAAGTCACATAGAGAATAAGAGGCAGAGAGAGGCATGCTCTGAATCATGGTTCTAAGACTCCAAATGCACTGCTTTTCCATTGCAGTGTTGGTTCCAAGGGATGGATATTATCTTTTTTGTTTATTTGTTTTCCCCAAGATAAAGGACAAGATTTTTCTGTTCAGTCAGTCATGACACTTTTGTATTTTTCTGATTATACCATGCAGGATCCATAATTTAGGTGATTGCTTGAAGGACTACACAGATCTTTAAAACACTCAAATATACATGGAAAATATCATTTGTTTCTGTTTAAAACATAGTTCAAAAACATTTTTCTGATGTCTTATCCCTAAAATAATTTTCTGCTTCAGTGTACTGGACATGTCTAGAAATGGTGTTGTTTGTATACACATATATACATATATGTACATATACATATGTATGTTTATATATACATGTGTCACATATTGTATTTTATAAGTCTACAGCATATAGAGGTGGGAGTATGACATATATACACATATGTGTATATACATAAATATGTATATACATAAACCTTACATATATATATATATATATATATTGACAAGAAATAAAGGAGACCAATATTCATAAAAAGGGACTAAGCCTTGACTCTGACTTAATGGCTAGATAGAAATGGAACTGCTGGCATGGACGGATGCTGGGAAGTGTTGGGATTTGGATTCTATCACTGGCCATCTGGAGGTATTCATACTCAGTTGAATTTTAAAATAGCACAAAACACATTAGAAATCCAAAAAAGAGATCGCTGCATCTGGGATGCCTTCATTAATTCTGTGTTCCCCCTCTGATGTGGGCTGTGTCAGTTCCCATTGACAACGCCAAGTTAAAATCCGGGTTGGGGGCACCAATGCATCCAGTCCAGTTAGCAGAGATAAGGAGAATAACATAAAACCAGTGGTTTTTCATTCAGTGGGGATGTGTAAGGAAATTGAGGCTATTGTTCTTGGGTTGGTCAAGCATCTGTCATAACTAGTACTCACAATTTCCCAATGTCTGACAACCAAACAGGCCCCTATGGCCCAATAGGTCTCAGAGTGTTCAGATATTAAAAATAAAAAGGTTTTCTTGGAAATTTCAAAATTTATTTTAGTTATTCATATCATGTCATGTTGTTCATTTCTTTCAGACATGTCCAATTCTTCTCAACCCCCTTTTTGGGATTTCCTCAACAAAGACACGACAGCAATTTGCCATTTCTATCTCCAGATCATTTTATAGATGAGGAAATTGAGGCAGATGGTGTAAAGTGATTTGCCCAGTGTCACACAACTAGTAAATGTCTAAGACCAGATTTGAACAGATCTTCCTGACTCCAAGGCCATAACTCTATCTACTTTACTATCTAGCTACCTCTAAAATCAAATTAATGAGCCTTTATTTTATTAAGTACCTACTATTTGCAGGGCACTGTGCTAAGACTGAGCTTTTGTGTTCGGAAGGCAGAAAAAATCCTTCTGCAACACACCATGCAGACAGCTTACAAGACAGGAGTTTGGGTCACTCCTTATTAACAACCTTGACCGCATCCTATTTTGTATCAGAAACTAAGAGGTCCTTTTTCTCTTTGGCATCCACCCTTCATTTCCCTCCTGTCCTTCAGACAAGAGCAGCAACAAATCTTAACAATCCTTAAGAGCAAGAGGTTGTGTCTTCCTTTACTCCTTTCAGTGGAGACGGAGAGCAGATGCCTTTCTTCGCTGTCCTAGCAGGGAAGCGGAGGTGATGATCCTTCAGGAGTCCAGCATTTGCTATTAGAATAGGGAGTGTCAAATGTTATATTCTAAAAGGGGTTACCCAGGGAGATGCCACTTAGAGGGAGAATTACCTAATGGACTCATAAGATCATACAATTTGATAGTTGGAAGGAACTTTGAAGTCATGTAGTTCAATCTCCCAATTAAGGCAGGAATCCCTCCTAGAATAACTCCAAGTGGCCATCTAGTCTCTGCTTGAACATCTCTAGTGATGATCAACCTATTATCTCACTAGGTAGCCCATTCTGTTTCTGGGAAGGTCTAATTGTTATTGCATATTTTTGGCACTTTGCACACTATGTTACAGGCAAACAGGCCCACTTGTTATTTTTTAGACTTAGTCTTTGATCTCCCATCTCTGTGTATTTGCATGACCTGTTCCCCATGCTTGGAAAATAACTATTACACAGCTCATCTCTGCTTCTTGGAATCCTGAATTTCCTTCAAGATCTTCCCTCAAGGCCACTTTCTTTTCTTTTTTTAAAGCAGTTGGGGTTAAGTAACTTGCTCAAGGTTACATGGCCAGGTGTTTCTGGGTGGGTGCTAAGTGTCTGAGCCCGGATTCAATCCCAGGTCATCCCGACTCTGGGGCCGGTGCTCTTACTCGCTGTGCTACCTGGCCGCCCCTCAAGGCCACTTGCAACAAGAAATTTTTCTTGATTCCCTAGGCTATTAGTGCCCTCTCCCTTCTCAAATTATATCTTGTCCCCCAGAACAATATAATCTCTTTGAGGGCAGGGGGAGGATTTAATTTGTTTTTTTATCCCAAGAAATCATCATTCCCTTCCACATTTTTTTTTTACTGAATCTTTAATTTTACAGTGGTGAGAGATGCTTCGAGTAGATGACTTCTTCCAGCACTGAAGATTGAGTACCTTCCCTACCCGTCCCAGCCTCAGAATCAGCATTCACCTAGGGGCAAAGCAGGTTAAGCAACTTGCCCAGAGTCACACAGCCAAGATGTGTCAGAGGCAGGACCTGATTTCAAGTGTGCCTGACTCTTGGCCTGCTTTTAGATTCACAAGGTCAGGCAGCCTGGCACATATTTGGTTCTTGTTGGATTGAACTGTATTTCTTACATGAAACTGAAATATAAATGGCTCTAACTTTCAAGCAATAATTTTAGCTTTTTCCTCTAGAGTGGCACAGACTGTCTAATCTTTCTTTTTCGTGATAAGTCTTTATAAACTTAAAAACAGAAATATGACTTTATGTCTTTTTTTTCCCTCTTAGGACAAAAATTTCCAAGTTTTTTTTTATGTGTTTCTCATAGGACATGACTTTGATCATTGTCACCATCCTGGTCTCTCTCCTTTAGCAACACTTCTAGTTTTCAGATATCCTTCTAACATGCCCTCCCCACCCCGAGAATGCAACATAGTATGTGGTAAGATCAGTGTTAAATCCAATGCTCCCTCAATTTGGGGACAGGAGGTGATAATCTCTGAGTGCATTTTAAGATTATGTTTGATTTTCATTTGCCTGTCTCATAACACTGCTGACTCAGAATGAGTTTGCAATCCACTAAAACCTCCTCATCGTTTTAGCACATAAAACTACCATTTAGCCATCGAGATGTCACCTTGTGTTACCAGTTTTCCATGGTAAGGCTGAGGGTCCCTGACATCCTCTGTTCCCTGACAAAATCTTCTCAGATGGCATTATAAATTCCTAACATAGCTTTCTTGAGTATAGGCACTAATGGTTACTAGTCAACACATCAAAGGTATCCCATTTTGTTGGTGTCATCACAGATCTTGGGGGGGGGGGTGGGAGGTTCATACCAAGTCATGAATTTTCTCAATTGGTTCTTAATTTTGCTTTTACATCAAGAAAAAGTTTTATATTAAAATAACTGAATAGTTGATCCAGACTATATGATCTAACAGGGGGGTTGAATGTGGGCAGAGATGGAAGAAGGAATAAAAGTAGGATGTCAAGGTGCTTGGGCAAATCAGAGTAAAGGGTACAGATTGAGAAAATTGCTAAGTTAGAAGAAGGCTCAAAAGTCATCAAATATAAAGCTTACCTGGGGAGACATGTTCTCTCCAACATACCTGAGGAGTAAATAGGTATACTTAGATTTAAGGTCTCCTGCAACCAGGGATTCCTCTAGCCCCCAGGGCAGTCCATTATATTTTGGTATAGCTTTAGTGACTAGGACCATTTTTTTCCCTTTATATTGCAATTTATGTGAACTGATCCTAGTCCTCTCCAGGATTAAGCAGAACAAGCAGAATCCCAAAACATAAGAGGTGAAATTTTGTTTCATAATTTTGCCTAGGGTCACCCCTTAGGGATGAAGTGCTAGGAATCCACCTCAGGGAAAACTGGTCCAAACTTCATGAAGCCTAGGAGACAGGTCTGCCATCATAGCAGGTATAGACCATTATGATTAACCCGTTTTCCCTCTCCTTGAGATCACATGCCTTCATCTTTTTGACTACCCAGACCCTAGCACAAGCCCTTACATAAAGAACAAATATGTTTATTTTTGCTAGACAGCTGAATCTTCTGGATCAGAGAAGCCCCAAGGTAAATCCTACCCCCATGGACATAGTCACAATCAGGGATGGGGTGGAGGCAGCCCCAAACACACTGACATTCTATCACAGAATCACATAGTCTCAGAGTTAGAAGGGGACTTAGATACCATCTAGTTCAACCTGTTCCTAAACTGGAATCTTCTCTCCATCAGAACTCAGAAGTGGTCATTTTCCCTTTGCTTCAAGCCCTTCAGTGATAGAGAACCCACTGCCTACTGACACCAGCCCCTTTTGATAAGCATTACTGCAGCGGACTCTGGTGGAGCACTTTAAGGCATACGAAGACCTTCACACAGATGATCCTTGATCCTCACCTATGAGATGGGTTCTACTGTTATTTCTATACTATCTCTTGGTGCTCTTATCAGATCCCCTGGGTTCACACAGAAAATGACTCAAACTTCTCCATATTCCACCCTGATGTATCTCCTGTGCTCCAATTTCACAGCAGTAATTCCCTGCTAAACACTTATACTAAACACTATAGGCACTTCAAATAAATTATACCTAAAATATAATAATCAGGCACACTACGGTACCCACCCAGTGATCCTAATTCTGCACTCTTAAGAACAAGAACAGGACCTTATCTTTGAGTTAAACACATCCATACTCTTAACTTTATCCTTACTACACAGGGATACTTTCTTCTAGTTACCAAAATTCACAATTTAGGAATCATCTCCAACTCCTCCCTTTTTCTCACCCTCCAAAATCAATCTGTGACTAAAGCTTGCCATTTCCACTTATACAATATCTTTTGAATCCTTCTTCCTCTTCTCTTTTCACATGCCTTTCACTCTGGTTCAGAGGCTTATCTCCCCTTGAACTATTTAATAGTCTCCTAATTGGTCTTGCTGAATCAAGCCTCTCTCCTCTCCAATCTGCCCTCCATACAACCACTAAAATGATACACATAATGGTTAGATCTGATGATTTCTCCATCTCAATAAGCTTTCATGGATCCATATTGTCTTTAAGATAAAACACAAATGCTTCCATTTGGCTAGTAAAACCCTCTACCATCTGGCTCTGACCTATCTCTCTAGGCATATTATTTATTACTTTCCCTCTCACACTCTATGGTTCAGTCAAGCTGCTTTATTTCCTGTTCTCTGAAAACCCCATCTTCTACCTCCTTGACTATCCCCCTGCCTAGAATACCTTTTCTTTTTATCTCTGCCTCTTGGAATCCCTAGTTCCCTTCAAGACTCAGTTCAAATGTTGCTGCCAAAAAGAAACCTATTTTGACTGCCTAGCTGTTAAGGTTTCCATCCTCCTGGAAATGACTTTCTATATACTTTGTATTTGAAAGACTGAATGGAGTAGTAGAAAGAGAGGCAGCCTTGAAGTCGGGACAAGCTAGGTTCAAGCTCCATTTCCAAAATACTGGCTGTGTGACTTCAGCTAAGTCACTCATCCTCTTAGGGTCTCAGGCAACTGTCTAATACAATAAGTTGGAAGATAATGACTTGTTGGCTTTGACAGAGGGAGTTTCCCAACTCTATCACACTCCATGATTCTAATTCTTCTCTACTCCAGTGCTAGACCCCCTTTTACTTTCTGTTAAATCTTGCCTATTTTATTTCTTTTTTTCTATAAGGAGCTGCCCTCAGGTAGCTGTTAGGGGTTGGGGGGGGGGAGGGGATGGTGCTGGGTATGGAAATCAATCAACAAGTCTTTATTAAGGGCTTACTATGTTTCACATAGTTCTAATGAGTCAACTAACAAAAGGTGTGAAGAGGAGGGGGATAAACATTTAAGCACCCCATATGCCAGACATTATGGTAAGTGCTTTCCAAATATTATCTCATTTGATCCTCACAAAACCCCTGGGAATTAGGTGCTTTTATTATCCCCGTTTTACAGTTGAGGAAACTGAGACACATAGAGGACAAATAACTTGCCCAGAGTCATACAATTAGGAAATATCTGATACTGAATTTGAAATCCAGTCAACCTGACTCCAGGTCATCTTCTCTATCCTTTGCATCACTTGGCTGCTTCTAATAGAAGATTTCATCTAATTAGTAAGATCTTGAAGGACTGACTCTGTCTTAAGGAAAAATACTAGTGTTTTACTGATATGAAAAGAAGAAGGTCCTAACACCAAGGCCTTAGGATTTTAACTATGAAATTGTGAGAATGTGTGCCCAATGCCCTATCTTACAGAAGATTATATGGGGATATTATGAGGAAGACAACTCTAAGACCCTCCCGAATGATGAGGTTAAAGTTAGAGATACAAAGACTTCAACCCAAAGTACAAGTTATCAATCAATGAAACCATTTCCTCAATAACTTTTAGGCTTTGGGGCAATATTTAGAAACATCAGGACACTTTGTTCTCTCATTCTATCCCAGAGAAAAATGTAGAAAGGACAAGTGACTCCTTGGGCCAAGGCAAATGTTCAATTGTCTTTAAGAGTATTCATTTCACAGCAATGAGCACATTGGGGGCACTTCAGTAGCCACAAGCTAACACACCTCTTAACCCTCATCTCTTTAAAACCAATTTAGAAGATCTTTGCACAGCTAATTATCAGTTAATGAAGCACTCCCCCCACCCACCCCAAATGAAGGTGATACAGAATTCAACGTCAATATACTCATTGGACTCATGCTAGACTCATGTTCATCTAATCTGAACCAATCCTACTTCTTGACCATTATTACTCCTCTACCTTCTGACCCCTAACCTAATATTAATCAGGACTAATTATAATGCTCAAACCAGTGACAACATTATACAATAGAAATAGGACTGGATTTAGAGTCAGAAGACCTGGATTTAAGTTCTGGTTCTTCTAACTGCTATTTAAATGATAGTAGGCAAATCACTCTCCTTTCTCTGGGCCTCAGTCCCTTCTTCTGTAAAAACAGAAAAATAAAGGGGCTACATAGCATGACCTTTAAGCCCCCTTCAAGGTCTAGTTTTAAATTTATGACCCTGTATTTTAATGTAGACCATTCCTACACTATACCATACTCACAGAATACCCTCTTTTCCATTTTTACCTATTGAAAACTTATTCAACTTTCAAGTATGTTATCATTTTGGCCACAAAATTTTATCCATACTGCTACCCTCAAATCAGGAGTGATCTGTGCTCCCAGCTCTCTCCTCACTGCAGACTTTGTCACCAGGCTGTCTCATCCTAGAATTTCCCTCAGTGTCTAGGGCCTCCTTGACCTGGAACACTCAATTTCCCTATAGCCTTCTCACCCTAAAATATACTTCCACCAAACTGGTCTTCTCCCCCTACTGGTGAGTTCTTCCAGACACTTCCATTTTGTGGGGGAGCCCAGGCTGGCCTCTTGTCCTTCCCCTGTAGATTTTGTTTCTGATATACATACATTTCAACACCATACCCCCAAATGGGTATTTCTTCCCCTTTCTCCTGCTTTTCAGCTCCCACATCCTAATATTACATCCTAATATAAACTTCCAAGGAGCTTACAGAATTTAATCTCCTTGAGGCCATGGGACTGTCTTTCTTGTTGGTTGTTTTTTGCATTCCCAACCATTAACACAATATCTGGCAAATAGTAAGTGCTTAATAAATGCTCTATGCTTACTATTGCCCAGCCTTGAACTCTTCTCTGAATCTTGTTCCTACATTTCTTTGTATTATAATTATAGATGTGTGTGCATATAAGTATATGCACATATATGTATGCATATATTTCTTATTTTAATGTCAAATGAAATTCAACATATATCATTAAGCACTTAGTACATATCAGATAGAACCTGTAGGTGGCACAGTGCACAGAGTGCCAGGACTAGACTTAGGAAGATCTGATTTCAAATCTAGCCTCAGACACTTACTAGCTATCCGAGCCTGCCTAAGTCACTTAACCCTGTTTGCCTCAGTTTCTCATCTGTAAAATGGAAGCACACTTGAAAAGGAAATGGAAAACCACTCCAATATCTTTGCCAATAAAACCCTAAATGGGGTCTCAGAGTAGGACATAACTAATATGACTGAACAACAACACATATGAGATACTCTGCTAGATGTCAGCAGTACGAATGCAAACAACACTTCCTGTTCTCCCAAAGCTTGCAGCCTGCTTTACTAGATTTTAAGTCCCTTAAAAAGGGATAGGACTATATTTCATATATTTTATAATTATAGTAATGGATCACATTGATATACTGTTCCAAGTTTCACAAATGAATTTCCCTCCAACAGTTCAGTGAAGTAGGGAGTGCAAAAATTACTTTTAAAATTTGTTTTTATTATGGCCTCAGGATTTTCGTATGAGAATTCCTTTCAGCTTCAAAGACCATAATCCATCTATACCTTAGTGAGTTCTAAGGAGTTGCCCACAACTTGGAGAGAATGTGATTTGACCACAGTCAGAAAGCTAGCAAGACTTAAAAGAAGGATTTAAACTTGGATCTTACTAACTGCCAGCCTAGCATTCTGTCCACTATGCCATGCCAAGGAGGCTCGGGGCTCAGACCAATTAAATGACTCGCCCCAAGGTCAAATAACTAGTATCCCTCTCCATCACAACTGAGAATGGAGCTCTCCTGATTCCAGGTTAGGGCTCCTTCCACTAAACAGCAATACTTTGTCCATAGTTGGCTTTTAATATATTTTTGTTGAATATTTAATGAGTACTTCATTGTTTCTTCCCAGGCCTCTCTGTGACTGAAAACAAGTCAGAAATGCATTACTTTTTTCCTTCACGTATTTCAGGCTTTATTTTTTTAAAACAACTGGCAGAAAAGGTGATGAGGCCTAGCTGTAAAAAGGTTCTGCTAATGTGTGAAGCAGACCCTCACACTCAATGCCAATGACATATTTTTTTCACTTTTCCTCCATAGGCAGTGGAGAAATAAGGGAATGGAACAGAGAGCTCTGTCTTTTCTCCTACCCTGGTGCCTGAGCTGTGAGGAGAGGAGAGGGGTAGGGACATATATCAAGGGAGGCTCTAGGCACCCCATGGCCGAAACTCAAGTTGTTGGACACACAGCAAGATTCATACAAGTGGAAAAGCAGCAGGATGTGCTGTCTGGAATTTCCCTCCTAGCACTGTGGGTTGCCTAGCAACGAAATCACTGTTTCCCTAACTCCTGCTCCAAAGCCTTTGGCTTAGTCGCTTCTTATTCGTGCATTTCCCCCCCCCTCCCCATTTCCTTGGAAAACAAGGTTACCTCAGAGGACAGCATGTTGTGTACAATTTAAGCTATATGACTACTGTTATGTTTCTCTGTCTTCTTTCATTATTCTACCTTAACTTTCTTCACATGGATCCTTCGTGTGTGTGTGTGCGTGTGTGTGTGTGTGTGTGCAGGCACATTTTAATGTCCTGCAGGTACAGCCAAGTGACCCTCATTATTTTTTTCTCTAGAAGCAAACTCCAAAGAGTATGCATTACCAACACCATATTGACTTGGGATCTTACCTCTCAATTCTGCCTGTGGAAGAGAATGTAAGACTTTCCTCTCCCTTAAGTGACCACCCTACCTCCATGCCAAAGATGAAAAAAAAAATCAGTCTATAGAATAAAATGTCTAGAACCTGAAGGCTATCTACTCTAACCCTGTCCTTTTGTAGATGAGAAAACTGAGACCCAGGAAAACTAGGTGCCTAAGGTCTCACAAGTGATAAGTATTATGTGTGATATTTCAACCCTGGTCCCTTAATTCCAGAGCTAGAACACTTTACACACTGTAAGAGATTGTAATACTCATTCCTATAGTGCAGGTGTTCTTAACCTCTTTTTAGTGTCATAAGCTCCTTTGGAAGTCTGGTGAAACCTTTGAACATGTTCTCAGATTGTGTTGGGGGCTTTTTAACCATAAACAAAAGAAATACTAAATATTGAGTTTTCCCATCCAAGTTTATGGGACTCTTGACATCTATATCCAGTTTAAGAATGCCTAAGCTAGTCCAACTTTCTCAAAGAGAAAAATTAGGCCCAAAGGGGAAGTGACTTGTCCATGCTCACAGAGTGAGTCAGTGACAAGAACATGGTGTAATTCCTGATACTTTGCCAAATCAAGCTAGCTATGGCACTTTGTTTTAGAAACAGTATGCTTTCCTTGTGGGCAAAATCTTTATTGTACTCCAATTCCAATTACTTTGTCTATGTCCTATACCTTAATTCTTAAGTTACTGCTAGTAGATCCAATTCCTAAGCAATGGGGTCAAACTTTATTTCTTTCTCTCAGTCCTCCTGGGGACTGGATTAGAGCACCCCCTACACTCCCAAACCTAATTTCTGTGGCTGGTTTCTCATTATGTACTCCCTGACGCTGACCTTCTGCTTGTCTGGCCCTCTACTAATGATCACTCCTAGTCTTCCTGGGTGATATATCCTATCTCCCTTCAGGATTTGCTACACACATCTGGACTTATTGAATACCTACTGTCTAGTATAAGCTGCTACTGACTGTATAGGCTTCTCTTTGCAATCCACCATTGGATCACATCTCAGTAAGCTCATTACATCTCTGGATCTAGGTGGGGTCTATCCTTTTGCTAATCACATCATGGCCATGACAAGTGTACAATATGTAATATAGTGCAGACTAGCTATATGATATGACTATATTCAAAGCCTGCTTAATGTGTAACTAGTGGAAACTATTGTTATTGTGGAATCCCATCTTGTACCTAAGTTGACTTATGGAATGGCCTCCATTCTCTTTACTCACTTCAATCCTATTTACCCTTAATGGGCACCTCAAGTATTACCTTCTTCATGAAGCCTCCTTTGAGATCCTCTGAATGAAAGGTATCAGAGTAGCTTAAAGTCAGTTTTCCTTTTATGTATGCTCTTTTGGGCATCTATAGCTAAACTCTAAGCATTCAGAGAGCAGAGACTATGCTTATGTTTCCTTTATATCCCTCACAGTGTGTAGGACAGTGTGGGGCACACAGTATTTGCTCAATAAGACTTTGTTTAACCTATGTTATCAGAGTTCAGAGCACAGGGGTGGTCAGAGAGAGAGAGAGAGAGAGAGACAGAGGCAGAGAGAGACAGAGAGAGAGAGAGAGAGAGACAGAGAGAGAGAGACAGAGACAGAGAGAGACACAGAGAGAGAGAGAGAGACAGAGAGAGACAGAGAGGAGAGAGAGAGAGACAGAGAGAGAGAAAGAGAGAGAGAGAGAGAGAGAGAGAGAGAGAGAGA
>NW_027187352.1:18096523-18121163 GCF_028583685.1 Petaurus breviceps papuanus
AGGCAGAGAGAGAGAGAGAGAGAGGCAGAGTTCTTTGGAGAAGGATTCTAGGGTAGAGCTGAATTGCAGTCAATTGGTAACTGCAATGTTTTTGAGAAGAGGATCTTCGTATGCATGTTGTCAATTTAAAATTTTGTTGTGTAGAAAATGTAGGGCTTTCTTAAACTTTTCTATTAGTATACTCAGGTCATCTAAGTGCCAATTACTACAATTCTGAAGGAAAAAAAAATATCCATAAGTAGGCACCGGAGATAAAAGAGAAAAATGAAGAAGTCCTTGTCCTCAGGGGGTTTAGACTTTATTTACACTCTACTCAACTATAAAATGGAGGTAAAAATACCTCACAAGGTAGTTTCAAAGAAAAATCATAAAGTATAAAGCTCTGTGTGATGTATTATTATAAAATAATAATGACAATAACAATAATTGGTGATTTAGTATTCCAGGAATTGGTATACAAGTTAGTTCTCCTTTGCATGTCCTTCCAAGATTTTGTGAACTTTGATTCATTTCTTCTCACAGCCTGAGTCTTTCTCCACTAAAGAACAATAATATTTTTAGTCTGTCATCCTCCGGCAGCTCTCCTCTCCCCAGATTAATATATCATCAGTTAGGCTCACGTCTGTTGACTGCAACTGTCGACACAACAACAGCTCGCTGGAGGAAAGGGGAAGCATTCAGTCAGTCAGTCAGCCTTCCCAAATCCAACTGCTTTGTGTGACATGACTAAATATCCAGATATTTAGACATACCTGTGACATGGACTGAGTTTCCACTTTTCATCTGGATGTTTGGGACTATATAGACCTAGCCTTTATTTGTTTGTTTGTTTTAGGGAGAGGAGCATGATTTTTAAAACTACCCAGGTAAGAATGGAATATGATTTCTTACTAGCATGAGTAACTAGCTACTCCTCTAGATATTTTTCCCTTCAGAACTACAGAATATAGAACTCAGTAGACCTGAATGTACTGATAAAAATATGAGAAAGTCCTACAATTTCTACAGAACAAAATTTCAAATAGACAACAGGCATATGAAGACCCTATTCTCAAAATATGATGGATCCTTTGTAGTAGTAGCAATTGAAGGTGCTTAATAAACACTTGATAAAGTAAGTACTTGCTGGGGAAACTGAGGCTGTAAGAGCTTTCATGAGGCAGAATTTTCCAGGGGCAGAATTTTAACTGGGGTCAATTCTGAGTCCATGTCCTGTGTTCTTTAAATTGTTCACAGAAGCAGGATGGGAAATGGAAAGTCTGGTGAAGTGACCTCCAGTACTGACAATGACATTTACAAGCTATATGACCATAAGTGAAGCACTTACTCTTTAAATTTTATCTTCCTTTTTTTTGTAAATGGAAATAATAATGATGTTTACTTCACAAAGTTGTTATGAGAACCAAATGACAGAAAGTATGGCTCAGAGCCATAAATAACAACGTGTGTGGGGAGATGGGGGAAAGTGTGAATGGGGCTTTGTCCCAGGGAACTGATTAAGGGTGGGCTGTGGGGAGAGAGAAGGGAGGGATGCTGGCTACCAGGAGATTCTTCCTCATGGTAACAACTTTCCCCATGTCCCATCTGGGTTATTCCTTTTGTGTAGAATGCAGCCTTCCCTAAGGTACTATCAGGCAGCTAGGTTGTACTACATGTGAAGTCAGGAAGACTTGAGTTCTAATTTTGCCTGAGACACCTATCAGTTTGAGAGCAAGTCAGTCTCCCTCAGTTTCCTCATCTATAAAATGGAGATAATAATAGCCTCTATGTCCTATGTTTGTTGTAAAGGTCAAAAAAGATATTTATAAAGTAGCTTTGCAAACCATAAAGAAGTATACAACCTCCCTCTACCCACCCACCCCTTTCATTGCTATTGCAATTGCTCTGAAAAAGGGTAAACAGAGGCAAAGTTTGGAGTGATAAAGGGTGACCTGAAGAAAATCTAATTGAAGAGCTAATGCAAAACATGAGTCAGTGGTATAATTACTGAAAGCAACGCTGCCTATTAGCTAGCCCACAGCTACTAAATAAAACAATAAACTGCTAAGAAAGCTGCTATCTTGTGCCTGTATAGCAATTACTGTAGCTGAAGAAGCTTACCCTGGCCACAGGCAAAGATAGGTGGCATTTTACTTTCAAACTAGTTCCTTTTGTGCTTTGCCTCCCTGTTACCCCACCCCCACTCCCCCCATCCAACAATGGTCACAAAGTTCTATATTATAGAGCACTTAAATTACAGCATGAGAGACTTCATAGGTCATTGAGTAATGGAGAGAGAGAGAGCTAGCCTCGGAGTCACAAAGACCCAGGTTTAAGTCGTGCCTCTTACTCACACTATTTGTGTGACCCTGAACAAATACCTCTCAATATTCTAAAAAACTCTCTAAGACTCTAACTTCCAGAAAAGGCACTTAACTGCACTGATAGGATGGACTTCCTCCTCCAGAAATTTCCTTCAGGGTCAACTCCATCCCTATCACTAAATTAGAGAATGTATTGTTCCCTGTAGAAGTTGATGGGAAAGGGTCTCTTAACAACAGGGCTACTTCTCTGCACACTTGGGTGAGAAAAAGGGAGATTGGAAAAAAAAAATTAAGGCTATAATGTCCTTCTGATTCTGTGACACAAAAATGTCTTGCTATCATTTGGGGATCTTTATCTACAGGTTGTGGACTTTATGGAAAACAAGGCAAAACTCAACCCCAACTGTCCTCATCTACATTTAACCTTGGACAGGGAGACAATAGTGCAGATTTTTCTAATGCTAAAAGCACTTCAGATGACTCTACTGCTGGAAGCAACATTAGCTATTTTCTGCCACTCCAGTACCATTTTATAAATCCTTCCTTCACTGTACATACCAAATGGCAGCCTAGTAGTGAAAAACAGTTAATGCAGCTGCCAGGAAGCCTTTACATTCAGGCTGAGGAAATCTGACTTTGCTTTTATAGACTTTAAGAAAATTTCATCCAATCCCCCATTTTTGCTTTTGTTAGTGATGGCAGATTTTGTAATTGAATTTTCTACAGAAATAATATTCAGATAAAGATTTCAGTATCTTATCAAAATTGGGGCTCTAGTCTTTCAAAATTTATTCAGCTCTGGTATGCACTGAACATATTTCAAAAGCAAGAGTCTCTCTCTCTCTCTCTCTCTCTCTCTCTCTCTCTCTCTCTCTCTCTTTCTCTCTTTCTCCCCTTTCCTACACCCCTCCTCATTTGGTTGCTTTGGTATTCAAGATGCAGGGTTATAAATGATTTGGATATAAAAACAGGTTAAAATATCTATACCTATTATAGAATTCTAATCTTCAGCAAATAAATGTATAGATATATTATACGTGCCTATGTAAATGCTAAGTACTTGAAAATCTACATTAAAAGTAATTTTTATTGATATAATAAAGTCCAGTGATTGAAACCTAAAACACTAATTACATATTTAATAGAGTATGTTCATATAATTAAACTGAAAGTCTATTTTCATATAATAAAAAAGAAAAAATTCAAACCTTCACCCTGAATAATCAGGTTAACTATGTATAATGTTACATGAATGTAATTTTTTAATCTACCTTTCATACATTTTAAAATAATCCTGTGAAACTTGAAATGGAAATCTATTTCTTTAGCCTTTTTTATTTCTTCTATGACTTATACAGCTTATAAACTGTGGAGGTTATTTGAGGCCTTCTGCATAGTCTATTTTGAATTCCTTGAGAGGAAAAAAAATAATTTCAAGATGTCTTTATATTCATTCATCCAAGAAACATTTATTAAGCCCCTTCTCTGTGTTATGTGCTAGATTATAAGAGAATACCAATTACATCTCCCCCAAGACTACACATACACACACACACACACACACACACACACACACACACCAACCTAGATACATAATGGGACTCAGGCTACTAAAACTATATGAGGAAACTGAGATGACTGGTGGATTGTTCAGGATCACAAGGCTAATGAATAGCAAGGATGGGACTCAAACTCAGGTCTTCTGATGCCAAGGCCAGCTCTCCTCTCTCAAATCACCCCACCACCATCACCGCCACCAGGTCTTGCATTGTATGTACAGTTTGTCAAAAACTATGAATATCAGTGTCATTTGAAAAACAAAGCTACATAACTTTGAGCTGAATAATATTCAAGGTGCTCTTTAGCCCCCATATTCCACAAAATCTCTGTAATTCAGTGAGTGTAGTATAATTATTAGGAGAATAAAGCAGGTCTCCTTTCACATCCAAAAACTTCTAACATCATGATAATAACCTGATCTTATTTTCTGTCCAATGCTATTTCTGCTTATACCATACAATCATGACATCTTGCATTCTATAAGGTCAGGGACATACCTGTGATGTTTCATACTCTGTCAAGACAAAGAATCTATTCTGATCCCTTAAGTATCACTCAGATTTTAAACCTTAGCTTTGTAGTTCAGTTGATGTTTCAATGTAATAAGCACTGAGTATGGCAGTCATGTGGTACAGTTGGATAGAGCATTGGCCCTGACACCAGGAAGATCTGAGTTCAAATTTGGCCTTGAACACTTCCTAACTATGTGACCTTGGGCAAATCATTTAACGTCTAAATCTGTTTCTTCATTTGTAAAATTGGGATAATAATAGCACCTACCTCCCAGGGTTATTATAAGAATGAAATGAGCTAATAATTGTAAAGTACTGAGCACATTGCCTAATATGTAGTAAATACTATATACTTAAACTGTCATCATCATCATCATCATCATTGCCTAATACATGTCAATTACTCTTCAAAGACAAAAAATACCACATCCCCTGCCCTCAAGGAGTTCATGTTCTATTGGGGGAAGTTACAATATGTATAGTAGTAGTAGTAGTAGTAGTAGTAGTAATAGTAGGAGTAGTAGTAAGCTTATTAGCATTTATATATACTTTAAGGTTTATAAATTACATATATTCTCTCCTTTGAACATCATAAAAACCCTATGAGGTAGGTATCATTATTATCTTTATTTTACAGATGAGGAAACTGAGGCAAAGGGAGGTCTATGACTTGCTTAGGGGGTCACACAGCTAGTGTCTAAGGGAGCATTTTAATTCATATCTTCCTGACTCCAAGTCCAGCACTTCATCTTGTATCATTTTTATGTTGCTTTTATTCTTTCTAATTACTTGGGAATCAAACATGGTCACCTGGGTATGGTCTAAGTGTCAAATCTCTATTAAATATAATCATTTCTTATTTAGAACAAGTTATTAAATGACATGATCATGTTTGAAAGTAAAATGTTTATTAATGATGTTGACATTGATAGTGATAATAATTGACAGTTCTAAAGTTTTTAAGGTTTACAAAACATATTATAAACATCTCACAACTGAGCTAAGTACATTATAAATTCATGCTATCCAGTTTCATCAGAGCCCTCATTGCAGGAATTATTGTATTCTTCACTAATTCATCTCTATTTCAGTAACCGGAAAAGCTTTTCCACACCTTTTCTTCTGTCCTCAAACTTTCTGGACTTCCATCTCCTTCCTCTAAGATGAAACCCTCTTTTCCTACTTTGTTGAATTTTTCACCCTTTCTTTCCACCTCAAAATCCCTTTATTCTCTCCTTCTTTCCCTTTATTTTCTAAGACTAAACTAGCCCTACTACTTTCCAAGGTCAACACCTCTACATGTTTACCTGTTCGGAATATGGCAATCTCAATCACCCCCCATCTATAATCTTCAAGTTCCCCACTATGTACTGTTTCCTTCCCCACACCCTCAAAAACATTACTCATTACCCCTTATCCTAACAAAAACTTTATAGTCCCACCATTCTTTATCAAGTTATATGTAATCCTATATTAATTCTATTTTTCTTAATCAAACTCCTTGAAAAAAGCTTTCTCCATCTCTTGTCTCTACTTCCTCTTCTCTCTCATCCTTCAATCCTTTGTAATCTGGCTTCCCCAACTCAAACTATTCTCTCTGAAGTTGCCAATAAATTCCTGATGACCAGATCTCATGGTTCAATCCTAATTCTTCCCTAGGTATCTACTGTATTTGAAATTGTAGACCACTGTTCCCTCTTGGGTATGCCCTCCTCTCTGGGTTACCACTGTATTACTTTCTTCATAGTCTTTCTCTGGTTCATTCTCTAATCATCCAAGTCATGGCCTATAAATATGAGTGTTCCCCCAAAGGCTCTGTTCTAGGTCCCTTATTCCTCTTTCCACATTTACTCTCTTGGTAAACTCATTACCTCCCATGAGTTTAACTATCATCTTTATGCAGATAACTCCTAGCCATTATCTATCCAGCCACAGTCTTTTGACAATTAATCATGCATTATTGTTCATTACATACCCTCCCATGCTGTGAGATCCAGACAGGTGCCCTGACACTCAATTCCCCATTTCTCTTATCTTTCTCTTTGCATTGGCTATCTCCCACCCTTATAACGTACTGTCTTTTTACCCCTAAGTCACAGAATTCCTCTTTTCCTTTGAAATGCATGTCTAGCTCCATCTTTTACATTAATCCTTTTCTGACCCCTTCAATTGCCAACGTCCTTTCTTCTTAAATTACCCTGTATTTAGCTATTTTGTACTTATTCTCACATATGTATATGCATATATATGTACTTGTCTCTCCCTTTAGAATATGAATTCCTTTTGAGCAGTGACTGTTTAATTTGTTATATTTTTCTCCCTAGCACTCTACAAATAGTAGGAGCTTAATAAATATTCATTGCTTAATTTCATTTTATTATACTACATGTTTCTATTTTTGTATTAGGAGAAATAGAAAAGATTTTGGTGAACGGGGAATAGGGCGAGGAAATGGACATGTAATTTAATTAAGTTGAAGAAACAATACTAGTGCAGGCTAGCAACTTTTTTGCAACTTATCGCTTTAGAGAATCTCCTAAAGCAAAGGTATCAAAGTGACTGCCTAGTCCACAAAACTCCCAAGTGTGGTCAGAACCAGATTCAAATGTAATTGAGATATGTTTAATAAAATAAATGAAACTATAGTCCAACATGTTGAACATGTCATTCTTGTTCAGTCATGTCCTCCTCTTCATGACTCCATTTGGGGTTTTCTTGGCAGAGACACTAGGATGATTTTCCATTTTCTTCTCCATCTCATTTTATAGAAGAAGAAAATGAGGGAAAGAGGATTAAGCAATATGTCCAAGGTCACATAGCTAATAAGTGTCTAAAGCTGGATTTGAACTCAGGTCTTCCATGCTCTATTTACTGTGTCACCTAATTGTCCATAATCCAACACATATAATGTTCATTTGTGGTTTTCTAAGTCAATATGCAGTCTGCAGGGATCTGTTTCTATTTCAGTTTTATACCACTGGTCCGGAGTAATCAATGAGAAGTCAAGTGACTTGTCCAGCATCACACATCCAGCATGTATATCTAAAGCAGAACTTGATCTCAGGTCTCCCTGTCTTTAAGGCCAGCTCTCTAGGTACAAGTATGACACGCTGCCTTTCTTGGGTGAGCAAACTTTGTAAAAAAAATGACATAAGCAATGTTAAAAAGCATACAGGGATGAAAATAGAACTATCAGTGATGATCAACTTCCTGTGGCTTGAGGAACCATATAATCAATACCGTGACTTGAAACAAAATCATTTAGAATCAATCTTGTTTGTGAAAACATCCAATGTTTTCTTAGAAGGCAATTTTGCAAAATTCTTGAATGGAAATCTGGACTTGGGCCCTGTTACTTAGACACTTAATGGGAGATGACTAAGCTGTAACACACTTGCTTACAGTAAGTACAGGCTCCCAGATGGTAATTCTAGTACTACAGTTAGCCTAAGAGAACTTGGAACCCTTGCTCCTGTCTAGGCTTAACAAAGCCTTCTTTAATCAGAGGCTAAAGGAATTTTACTAAAATATACCTCTGTGAGGTAAGCACTGCCCTAATGCCCAATGTAGGAGATTTGGCACCACATACTGTATACGGGGCTGGCTTTAGAATGAGGAAGACCCTGGCTCATGGCCTACCTCTGACACAATAAGCTTTGTTACAATTTACAAGTCACATAGTGTCTCTACCTAAGGCAATTATGTAAGATGATGAATCTCAAGTCAACAAGTCCAGTCCACAGCATTTATTAAGTACCTACTTTGTTTGGACAAGTTGCCAATGGAAATTGGTAGGGGCAGTTTGACAGTGAGATTTTTCCCCACTCTGAGAAAAAGACAAGTCAACTCTTCTCACCATCACACCCCCAAAGTAAATGTTTGGCATTGCCTGTAATGTTGCTATTCAGACATTTCAGTCATGCCCAATTCTTCATGACCCCATTTGGGGTTTTCTTGGCAAAGATAATGGAATGGTTTGCCATTTCCTTCTCCAGCTTATTTTATAGATGAGAAAATTGAGGCAAACAGGGTTAAGTGACTTGCCCAGGGTCACACAGCTAGGAAGCGTCTGAGGTCAGATCTGAACTCAGGAAGAAGAGTCCTAACTCCAGGTCCAGCCCTGTCACACTGCCCTGGTATTACTCATATAGCTACCAGTAGCATATTTTCAAATTTCTCACAGAAATTATCTAGGCCTATGTCTGCACTTATCTCACTCTCCCTATGATCAGTGATTGCTGTACATATTTTTCTGACCATTATTTCTTTGTATCCCCAGCAATAAGAAGGAGTCCTCCCATACCCCAATCTGCTGAACTCCAATCTCCCACATCTCAAACTGGGTGTCCAGTAGGCATCTCAAACTCAATATTTCCAAAACAGAACTCATTATCTTTCCTGCTAAATGCTCACTCCTACCTTCACTATCACTGAAAAGGGCAATACCGTTCTTAGGCTTGCAACCTGCTAGTCATCTGGGATTCCTCACTATTTATTACTCCCCACATCCAAGTTTTTGTCAAGGTCTATCAATTTCACCTTTACAATATCCCTCAATGTCTCTGGCACTGCCAATACTCTAGTGAAGGCCTTCAATCACCTCATGCCTTGATTACTACAATAGCCTGCTGGTGGATCTGCCTGCCTCTAGTCTCTCCCCACTCCAATCCCATTCTCCATTCAGGCAGCAAAATGATTTTCCTAACACAGGTCTGATCATGTGAAACACACCCATCTCAGTAAGCTTCCTAATGCTTCCAGGATCAAATTTAAAACGCTCTGGTTGACTTTCAAAGCCCTTCATATCCTACCTTACCTTTCCAGTCTCCTTATACCTTACTCCCCATCATGTATCCTTTAATCCAGTGACATTGCCTTCTAACTATTTCATGAATAAGACACTCTGTTTCTTGGCTCTGGGCATTGTCTCCAGCAGTTTCCCATGCCTGGAATGTTCTCCATCCTCCATTCCATTTACTTACCTCCCTCCCTTCCTTTAATTCTCAACTATAAGCCCACCTTCTATAGGAAGCCTTCCCTAACTCCATGTAGTTTTTGTGTCTTTTCTCTACTAATTATTTCCTAATTGTCCTGTATATAGCTTTTTTGGGGGGGTATACATTTGTTTCTATGTTGTTTTCCCTATAAGATTGTAAACTCCTTGAGGGCAGGGACTGTCTTTTGCCTTTTTTTTTTTAATCTCCAGCAATTAGCACAGTGCCTGGTGCATAGAAGGTACTTAACAAAAGTTTATTTCTTAATTGGACCATAGCATTGTTGAGTTAATGAGTAAATAGATGGATGGGTAGACAGATGGATGGACAGGTGCATGTATGGACAACTATAGATCATTTAACTAATGACCTTCTAAACTTCCACCCATCAATTACTTTATCTGTTCTAAGGTAATAACTATGGTTCAGAGGAAAAGAGGAGAATTATGAGGCACTCTTGCTCTCTTTCCCTTTTCTTTTGTCATACTCCACCACTTAGGGGGTGTGAAGACAAGCCTTAGTCACCACAAGTATATCCTAGAATTATTTGGAGCTCATCACTGCATTAATGTGTAGAGCAAGACAAGGTCAGGGAAGGGAACACCTTGAAAAAGGGTAAAACACATCTGGGAATAAGGTTAACAAAAACCAAGAATGTAGCCAAAAGTAAACACAGAAGCATATTAATTCTGAGTTCTTTTAGATATGGGGGACAATGTGAAAAAATGGTAAAATGGGAATATATATGCCTTTTTTGGCATAGAAAGTCATTTAAAATCTAGTCTAGAGTAAAAAGACCTATGATAGGTCAGTAATTTTCCATAAATTATCCATGTTAATATATTGGTCTAGATTATCTCAGAGTCAAAAACTCAAATAGCACTTTAAAGTATTTGTTTTTGGAATGCAGTTCAATTTTCTTTCTTTTTCCTACAATAGATTTATTTGCCCAATTCTGTTTTGCTCAGACTAATATTAAAATGAGACTGCACCTCCTGGGCACAGCCTTAGTAACAGCAGCTGGGGGCAGCAGGGAAGCTCTTGGTAACAGAGAGGGAACAGACAATGTGTCTGGCATTAGACCATTTCTCCAGATATTGCACATACAAGTAATGAAGAGGTGACTATAATATAGAGAGTATACTTGTGAATATCCTCATCTTATTCTTTCTATATAGCCCTTTCAAATAGGTGGAGTAGGTAATATTCTTTCCATTTTATGTATGGTAAAGCTGAGTCATAGAGAAGGAGAGTGACTTTTCCAAGGTCCTACAAGTATTCAGTGGTAGAAACAAATGAGAATTTAATTCTTCTGGCCTAGAAGTTCAGCACTTTTTTTTTTTATACAGCTCTACATGACTTTGGTACAAAGAGGTCAGAGAAAGAGATGATGGATAGACCTAGAAGCAAAAAAAAATTATATTACCTAAAATGGTATATCATTTTTTCAACATGATGATTTGGGGAAAATAAACTGACAGGTTATGAAAAATGTTTGCCTCCTGCTGTCATTCATCATGCCCATCATTTCTCTCAATTAGGATGTGACTAAGTAGAACAGGGAGGGAATAACAATACCCAAGTTTATGTAGCACCTTTCAGACATTTGCAAATGAATCCTGATAACCTTCTTGTCAGGCTAGGTGGAACATATAGATCACTGACCCTATAGGAGAGGGTATAGAAAACCAAAGAGGTGAAAAAAAATTGTCAGCTATTAAAGGAGGAGCCAAGATTGACATCAAAACTAGAATCTTGGCCTCCTAGAACCCAGTTTAGAGTAATCTGTCCAATACACACTCATTTCACTAAGGTCACTGAAGCACAGATGAATAAAAGTTCAGAGTTGTAAGGAACCTCTGAGATAGACCTGAGTAGAAAACTCTGGAACACTATTTTTGATGCATAATCAACCAAACACCTGTAATCATACAGAACCCACTTGCCCCGAGGACAGGACACTCCATGTTGAATCTGCTCTAATGGACAGCATGTGCTCCCTTACAATGTGCAGAAATCTCTCTTCCTATAATTTTTACTTGTTGGTCATGGTTCTGTCACTCAGGGGCAAGCAAAATAAATCACACTTCTTGTCCTCTAATTTATATCCCTTCCTTCAAAAATTTCAAGACTTCTTTAATTTTCCCTCACCTTCTCTTCTATAAAATGAACAAGTCTCATTTTCCTCATCAGATACCTAAAATGCATGGGTTCAAGTCCAGTCATCATAGGAGCAACCTTTCCCCAGACAAACTGCAGTTTCTAAAATGGGATTCCCAAAATGCAATGCAATATTGCTCATGGGGTCAGACCAGGGCAAAGTATATTGGGACTGCCACTTCCCTAGCATTCGATTGAATACTACTCTTCATGGAGCCTATGACTTCATGGCATCTTTTGGCTGTCATATAACATTGATACCTCATTTAGAGCTTTCAGTGCACTAGAACAGTGGTTGCTAAACTTTCTCTGATCATACACATTCAGTTGTGAGAGAAGAATAGAATGGGAGAATATATTTGGCAGTAATGATTAATGGGTATAGTGTAATTATATTGGAAATAAACCCACAATTGGCTATCACAGGGAAGATAGGATGTAACCTATCTTCCCACCTTCCAATTAATCATCATGGTCATGTCATGATCCCTTGGGAATGTACAAGCTTCACTTTGGAGGCCACTGAATAGGAATTACAATATAGACTAGACTAGGGGTGGGGAGCCTGTGGCCTCAAGGTCACATGTGGCCCTGTAGGTCAAAGGGCTGCACTTGAAGACCTGGAGGGCCACATGTGGCCTCAAGGCCACAGGTTCCCCACCCCTGGACAGGACCAAGGTAGACATCATTAACCCAGGTTTTATCCCTATTGAATATAGGTAGCATCTTGAAGTCTATACTTTGGAGAAGAGGGAGAAACTGGGCAGGATGTCAAAGTAAGATTGATTAATCTGCTTGTACATCTGTGCTGACGCTCTTCATAGTAATCAGTGAATGAAGGCTTTAAAATATAGGCATGTACATAAGAGCACTACAATAATTTGATTTGTCTACATAAATTTAATGAATAGATTTTTTTTCTTCATCCTAAATTTCTATTTATATATAAAACTTTTTGCCCAAAATGATGCTACTAATGAATGCACTTAATCAATTGGATTTGTAGCATTCTATTATGTAGAGGCTACAAGAAAGTATATGAGATACTTGAAAATGCCCTGAAGCAAAAATACCAATCTGGCTAATGGCCTTGACTCTGATCAATGTGGGGATAGGTTCAAAGATCTGTCAGTGATTAGCCTAGAGAAGAGAAGACTTGGTGTGGGGATAGAGTTGTTCAAGTATATGCTTACACTTATTGTGTTTGACCCCCAAGGACATATTTAAAAACAATGGGTGAAAAGGGAAAAGAGGTCAATTTAGTCTTGACCTGGGACAGGTAGGAAGCACAGTGGATAGAGGACCAGGCCTGGAGTAAGGAAGACCTAATGTGGCTTCAAACACTAATTAGTTGTGTGACCCTGGGCAAGTCACTTAACCCTCTTTGCTTTAGTTTCCTCATCTGTAAAATGAGCTGGAGAAGGAAATGGGCAACCACTCCAGTATCTCTGCCAAGAAAACCCCAAAAGGAGTAATAAAGACTAGGATATGACTGAAAATGACCAAACAACAACAAAGGTGTTGATATGAGGACAAATCCTCTCTAACACTTAGACCTGCCTGTAAGTGGAATGGGCTACCTCAGGAGGTAAAACGTTCCTCTCACTGAGACACTTGAGAAAAAGGCTGGTAAACTAACAGGTAACTAGAAGTAAAGGTTCTTTTTCTCTTAAGGATTGGACTAAATGGCCATTAGACATCTTTCTAGTTCTAAAATTCTGTGATTCTGTGATATTGGCATTTAAGACTTAGATTCCCCCATTTACAATTCAACTTTTCTGAACCTCTTCTTGCTCATCTGTAAAATGGGAATGAAAATACTTATAGCCTTTATCTAACAGGCTGCTGTGAGAACTGAATAAATTAGTGTAGGTAAGATTCTTTGTAAAGGGCTATACAAATGTGAAGGGCAACTATGTTGTACAGGGGGCTTGAAATCAGGAAGACTCATTTTCCTGAGTTCAAATCTGGCTTCAGACATTTACTAGCTATGCGACCCTAGGCAAGTCACTTAACCCAGCTTGCCTCAGTTTCTCATCCATAAAATGAGCTGGAGAAAGAAATGGCAAACCACTCCAATACTGTTGCCAAGAAAACCCCAAATGGGAGTTCACAAAGGGTCAGATATGATTGAGACAACTGAACAACAACACCATATAAATGTGAGCTATTGTTTTCATTATATACCATTCTAATTATCTTAGAGTCAGTGATTCGGATTAAGTAGAATTTCCTGCCCCTACAGCTCTCCAGCTTATCTGGAAGGTCGGTTGTTCAGATCATAACCAGAAGTAGGAGACTAAAAATACCAGCAGTAATGAGGTTCATGATAGAAATGCCAGGCTCATTGGGATCTCCATATCCCTGAATCTCTCTGAGACAAAACCAATTGACATAGAACTACATACATATATATATATATATATATATATATATATACATATATATATATATATATATATCCCATATGATCTACCATTGCCCTACCTTTTATCACATTCATAATTTAATAGGTGTGACAACTCTTGTCTATTTTGTTCATATTGCTGTGGAATCATTTCAGTCCTGTCTGACTATTGATAGCCCCTTGGTGGTTTTCTTGGCAGAGATACTGGAATGACTTTCCACCTCCTTCCCCAGCTCATTTTACACATAAGGAACTGAAGCAAACAGGGTAAAGTGACTCGCCCAGAGTCACACTGCTAGTAAGAGTCTGAGGCCAGATTCGCAGTCATGAAGATAAGTCTTCTTCATTCCAAGCCCAGTGCTCTTATCCATTGCACCATCTAGCTGTCCCCAATTTGTCCATATGTTATGCTAAATCAATAAGCATTAACAAAGTGCCTACTGCTTGTCAGGCACTGTGCTAATTATTGTCAAATACAAAAAAAGGCAAAACCAGTCCCTGTATTCAAGGAGCTTACACTTTGAAAGGGGAGACAACATGCCAACAACTATCTATAGACGAAATGTATAAAGGACAAATTGGAGATTACTCAGAGAGGAGACACTGGCATTAATGGGGCATGGGGAAAGCTTCTTAAAGAAGGTGAGATTTTGCTGAGACTTGAAGAAAGTTTAAGAAGCCAGAAAGCAGAAATGAGGAAGGAGAACATTCCAGATATTGGAGAATGGCCAGTAAAAATTCATGGAGTCAGGAGATGGAGAATCTTTGTATGAAGAACAACAAAGAGGGCAATTTGTGCTAAGCTGTGGAGATTATAGAGGAAAGTATGGTGTAAGAAGACTGGAAACATAGGAATGGACCAGGTTCCAAGGGTCTTTAAAAGCCAGACAAAAGATTTTATATTTGATCCATCCTGGGAGTAATTGTGATATGTGGAAATTTATAGAATAGGAAGATGATATGGTCATACTACCACTAGGGTAATCACTCTGATAGCTGAGTGGAGGGTAGCCTGGAATAGGGAAAGGCATGAAGGAGGGAGGTCAAGGAGAAGGTATTTAGTCCAGTTGTGAGGTGATGAGGGCCTGCACCAGAGGTGCCAGTTTCAGAAGAGAGAAGGGGGAGTATAAGAGAGATGTTGTGATGGTAGAAACAACAGAATCTGGGGACAGATTTGATAGATAGGAGAGAATGAGGGATTGAGTATGACCGGTAGCTTGCAAGCTTGAGTGACTAGGGTGATGGTGATACCTCAATGGCAACAGAGGAGTTTGGAAGAGGGGAGGGTTTTAGGTGAAAGATGATGAACTCAGTTTGGGTCATGTTTGATTTAAGATGTCTTCAGAACATGCAGCTGTAGATGCTAAGTCATGGTTTCCATCATCCAATATGGTGTAGTAGATGGATGTTTGACTAAGCATCAAGAAAACTAGATTCACATCCAGCTGCTGAAATGCACTAAATGTAGACAAGTCACATCATCCCACAGACCCTCAGTTTCCTCATCTATAAAAGGGTGATAATAATGTCTATACTATACACCTGAAGGGATTGTTTTGGGGCTCAAATGAGATAATATAGTTTAACCAATTCTATGGTACTATAAAAAGTCAGTTTATTGTAAGCTCCTTGAGTATATTCACTTTTTACTTTTGTATCTCCAATGTCTGGCCTGGATAGTAGGTAATGAAGATGATAATGGTTATTAATAGTGTTATTAGCATTATTCATATTGTACTTTAAGGTCTGTAAAGCACTTTACACAGTATCTCATTTGATCCTCATGACAACTGTACAAGGTAGATGCTATTATTTTCCTTATTTTTTTCAGATGAGAAAACTGAAATTGAAATAGTTAAATTACTTTCCTAGGGTCATATAACTAGACAAACTTTGAAGTTAAGTCTTCCTGACCTCAGTTCCTCTGTTCTATTTACTATCATCTTGATTATTACCATAAGTAATAAACTAACTTTTCTTTCTGACTGATGATTTACTTTCGTTAATTTAGTTATTTTAATATAGGAATTATTTACTAAACAAAAGTATACCATTTCCTATTATTATTTGTATATTGTAAGATACATTATTTTAGTAAGTAGACTATATTATGCATTTGTTATTTATTTAGACACCTAGCTGCCTTAATTAATGTTTGTTGATGGACTGATTGATTAATATTATTGATAAAGTCAATGAGGAAGATGAAGATAATGAAGATGATGATCAAAATGCCTTGGATAATTAAAAAAAGAACCTTCCCTGGTGGCCAGGCACGTGGTGAAGTGCCTTCTTCAATCAGCCAGGAAGGCTCTTAAAAAGAAGTCCAGAGACTTTTTACCTTGGTAAGATCCACCAGAGTTTGGGCTCCCCTAGAAGCCTCTTAATGAACCAGGGCCTCCTCTACAACATAATAGTCTACTGAGGGGCAGCTAGGTGGCACAGTGAATAGAGCACTGGCCCTGGAGTCAGGAAGACCTGAGTTCAAATCCAGCCTCAGACACTTAACACTTACTAGACATGTGACCTTGGGCAAGTTACTTAACCCTAATTGCCCCACCAAAAAGCCAAAAAAAAAAAAAGTCAATTGCAAGTCATGTCATCATTTCTCTGATGCCATAGTCCTCTTCAAAAACAAAGGACAATCACAACAACAACAACAAGACTTGAGAAAAGAACCCTTAGTATACCACAGTCAAAAGTTAAGGAGTATAGTGGATAGAGTGCTAGATTCAGTCAGCAAGATCTGTGTTTGAATCCTGCCTCAACTCCTTTCTTAGACGTGTGACCCTAGGAAAGTCACTTAACCTTTCTTATCCTCAATTTCCTCTTCTATTAAAAGGAGATGATGAAAAAAAAATCAAAGATAATGATAGCACTTACCTCACATGGTTATTGTGAGGATAAATGAGATGACATGTATCAGGTCCTTTGTAAACTTTGAAGGATTATATTAACGTCAGTTATTATTAAGTCATTTAGGGGAAGCAAGGTGATACAACGGATAGAACTCTGGGACTGGAATCAGGAAGCTCTAAGTTCAAATCCGACCTCAGACACTTACAAACTTTGTGACCCTGGGCAAGTCACTTAACTTGCCTTGGTTTCTTTATCTATAAAAAGAAGATAATAATAATAGCACCTATCTTCCAGAGTTTTTGTAAGTTCCAAATGAAATAATAATTGTAAAGAACCTGGCAAACAGTAGACACTATAAAATGTTTTATTGTTATCTGTTTGTCTAAGATCTTTTTCCTTTAAAAATGCTAAAATGTGGATATGAAAATACATGGGAGCCGGCTATTCTGAAATCTGCCTCTAGGATTGAAAATGTCAAAAGAAAATTTTTTTTTCTTTAAGAAGGATGGCTCCTCATTTGCATCTTCTAATGCAAATAAAAGAAAGACCTTTCAAAGGTCCAAGGAGATTATGATGTTGAGTTCTGTTCTCATGTAAGGCTAACAACTGAGTTGTACAGTATGGAAACAAGATCACATGACTCATCATCATGGCTTCTCAATGCCTACTCAAACCATCACTGACTGACAGCAGTCCCCCCAGTCACCTGGCAAGGGGCTTGTTGATGCCAAGTTTTAACATGTGACAAATGGAGAGATTTGGAGCTGTGACCAGGGATGACATTTCAATGTCATACTAGCATATCCCTAGCAGCCTTGACTTATTACTTTTGTATTGCCTCAATTTTTTTTTATGAGGAACTGTCAGTAGAATAAAAGTAGTAAAGAAGTAAAATGTTTTTTTTCTTTTAAACTCAAAATATTAAGAAGTCATAAGGGCAAGGGTTTCATTCCATCAAGACAGAACAAATTTCTAAGTTCCCCCAACACTAAAGAATGTATAATTTGAGGGGCAGGCAATCTTTTGTGCAGAAAAGTGTTCTGAAAATTTGAAGATGCACTGACTTTTTGTGACCCCATTTGGGGATTTCCTCAGCAAAGTTACTGGAATGGTTTGCCATTTCCTTCTCCAGCTCATTTTACAGGTGAGGAAACTGAAGCAAACACGGTTAAGTGACTTGTTCAGGGTCACATAGCAAGTAGGTGTCTGAGGCCAGTTTTGAACTCGGGTCTTCCTGACTCTAGGCATAGCATTCTATTCACTGTACTACCTAGGCTCCCATTCAGAGACCTGACCCTGGCACAAATTCACCATGTCCCCTTATATAAGTAACTCTACTTCATGAGGTAGAGTTGTATAGTGGCAAAAATCATGGGCTTCGAAGTCAAAGGACCTGGATTCAAACTCCACATCTGACACTGCCTTTGTGACCCTGGGCAAGTCAACCTCATTTCTCAGGGCTTCTTTTTTCCTTATCTGAAAAATGGGGAGGTTAGACTAGATCAGGGGTGGGTAACCTGAGACTTCAAGGCAGCCTTTTGACTGAGTGCAAGTTTTACAGAACACATCCTTTTTTAAGGGGATTTGTTCTGTTGTTTGAATTCAGTCAAAGGGCCACACTCAAGGACCTAGAGGGCCACACGTGGTCTTGAGGCCTGAGGCTCCTCACCTCTTGTCTAGATGGTCTGCAAACTGTCTTCCCGAACTAACTCTATTATCCCATGATTACAATAGAGAATCTGAATTGGAAGGATCTGGTCCCAATCCAACCTGAACAAGAATCTGCTCTATAGCAGCCCCAGTAAAGGGTGATTCAACTCCTGATGGAAGACTTCTAGTTAGGGGGAATCTACTATGTCCCACTCGGTGATGAATTCTTTAGATGGGGCAGACTATGAAATAAAGTTATGGATGCTATAATGTTATTCTATCTAAGGCCAAATTAGCTTTTCTGGTTGTCACATCCCATTATTGGCTTATGTCAAACTTGGATACAAGTGAAACAGCCAAAACATGTTTACATGAACTGGAAAGTAGCCACATCTCCTCCATTTCATATTTCCTGCAGTTAAATTATCTTCCTATAAAGGGTGGACTTTACTTTTATACCTGGTAGATTTCACCTTATTAGAACCTCCCCTTTCTAAGCCTCACATAAGCATTCTCTCTATGTCCAGGGTTCCTTCTAGTGGTAACAATGTCAGAATCCATGAATCAGACTATTAATAATGCTAATTATTGTTTCTGTAATCTCAGACACGGCTTCTAACCTTGTCCAACCTCAGATTTCTCATCTCCTCATAATGAGGTTCATTCCCATCATCTCACAAGAAGAAAGGGTTATATTCTATGTCCCTTTCAGCTATAAACTTTATGATTTTATTTCTTTGGGCCTTAGTTTCCTCATCTGTTGTATGAGAAGGCTGAGATCCATTTCATCCCCAATAATCTATGGTCTACATTAAGCAAATGTGGCCTATTTATTCATTATTCTAACACCCTGCAATGTAATCCCAAGCAAAGGCAACTTCCCAAGGTTCAAAATACCAGCATAGGTGCTCTCCATTTTATTCAGTGAAAAATTAAGAATAGAGAAGATCAAAATATGACATCATTCAAAATACAGCATTTACTAAGTGTGATTAAATGATCTCCAAGTACTACCTGATTTAATCAAGTACTACCCCACCCCTGGACATTACATTCATTTAATCAATTACAAAGTCCCTCTTCTAAATACTACTCCACCCCTAGGCTGTACATTCATTTAGTCCATCACAAAGCACCTCTTCTCAAATGGAGATTAGTTTCCAATCATAAGTACATTCATTTGTTCAATCATAGAACACAAAAAGGTCAAAAGTTCCCCACCCATGGATTACAATTGAATCTACCCCAGAGTTACAACAAGTTTAAGCACAGCACTTAATACCCAAATGGAGGTCTTTTCTTCATCTTGACATGAGGCAAGTTCTCGCAATCTTTGTTCCTGGGGAGACAAAGCTTAGCAAGGCCACAAGATGCATTGCCAGTCTCTTCATTAATTCATTCTCTGTCTGCAGAACAGTCCTAGGACCCCTCAAAACATTAGCAAAACCCTCTCCCAGGATTTCTGTAAACATACAACAAGAAAATCCTTCTTCAGGGCTTCTGAACCAACAGCCAGGTTCCAGAACTTCTGCAACAACAGGACTGTCCTTCACCAGTGGACAAATCTGGCAAAACAACATCAAAACAGACAAAGTACCAGCAAAACAGCCATGTCTCCTTAGTCCTCGGCAGCTCTGGGTGGCAGCTCTGAAAAGTCCTGGGCAATTCAAAGTGGCCCTCAGCAATCCTCTCAGTCTCTGCCTCCAAAAGGGTGCTGCTTCCAAAAAGTTCTTCTGCCTCTCTCCTTTCTCCTGTCTCTCTAAATTTACATCACCAGCTCCTCCCAGTCCAGCCCTTTCTTTTCATGTCAACAAGTCCATCCCACAAGTGGGATTCACAAGCTCTGGGTTTTAAAACCAAAAACCAAGCCAATACAGGAGGATCTTCATGTTCCATTACTATTACACACTCACACACTGTGATTGGCACTGTGGGAATCACACACATAGAAATTCATGGTATTTAATATGAGACCTTTACAACATATAATGTAATAATAATTGTAATTGCCTTAATGACATTTATATAGAACAAAATGTTTGTTTTTTTTTTCTCATGACAATCTTGGAATTAGTGCATAGTTTTGTTTTTTCCCCATTTTACAAATGAAGAAACTAAGACTCAGACTTGTTCACAAGGACATACAGCTAGGAAGTGATTGAGGCATCATTAGGAACCAGACAGAAACTTAGCATTCTTTTCCCTCTAAGTTAAGCAACTTCTCTGCTGAAAAAAGGTCTCAAGCATCTTATGGATGTGGAGAAGATTTGACACCTCTGTTTATATTTAAAAGGATTTGAATTTTCCTATCTGCTGGTTTCTTTGGTTGATGGTCTGAAAATATAATCATTTCATGTGCTAACAATGTTATTACTGAGTTATCATTGCCCTTCCTCCCTGCATAGGATTCTAGAATTTTCTTGTTCACTTCTGCTTTAAGGAGATCAGCATTCTATAGAATCCACCCTATATGACTGCATCACAGGAGTCTGAATTGACCTGGCAGGGAGGGGGGAATAAAAGGAAAAGTTAGGAATGGGGATGACTGGCTAGGGAAGCCTATTTACCTAAATTTCACTTCCCTTCCTTTTTTACCTTGCTATATTGCCAAATACAGCCTCAACACTCCTTCAGAAACCTAAGCATCATCAATTTTTTTTAAATTGTACCTCATTTTCAGAGCCATTCCAATGTCACACTTGGAAGCTTTCTATCCTCTACTGAAAAGCAATGGTCTGAGAAGAACAATGTCTCTGGTCCCCACAATTCTTTATTTACTTTTCATAAAACAGTTTTCCTTGTTTACCTTTCCTAATGAACTTGGAGATTGGGGCTTAAAAGACCTGACAAAGAACATGAAAAGAATCATCAGTCTCTTTTAGTAAATATCTATGAATAAGACTGCCATTATATGACCCTTCTTTTCAATCCAAGTTAATCTTTCTGCTTATTTTCACCTGGAGAATTTACCTGTGCCATTCTTCCCAATCCAAATTATCAACCATACATCCTTCTATCAAAATGAAACTTAATATATACTTCCTCTCAGCAGCATTTTTGCCTATTGACCTGACCCACCATTCTTTTCATTTGTATCTTTGAACAGAACCATAACTACAATTACATGACTGTGGCTTTGTCCCAGAATGATGACAATTAGAAGGCACTGACAACATGTAGAGTCTTTCACTGTGGGGAGCCAAAGAGGCCTGGTTCAGGACTCAAATATTAAATCCTAATAGTGGATTTTAATGTAAGAGTTCTTTGAGATGCGACTTTTTTGTTAAGTTAGCTCTTGAGTTCTTTGTTATGGGTTACACTTATAAGGTTGTTGTTTGAGTTCTAAGACCAATAGGCTCTGCTCCAAGACTTTAGGTGTTCAAAACCAAAATATTTGAATTCTTAGATGGTCAGTTCCTATGGAGATGTACTTGATGATGCAGCTTTGCTTTCTGGCCTTGAAGTCAGCTCTTGAGAGCATCCTTTGTAATGTGACTGCATATGAAAGGAGTTAACTGGCTTTTCCTAAGACTTTCTGGCACTTAGAGAATGAAGCCTTATTGCCATGCTACTTCCAGGATATGACAGACTAAGATAATAAGAATACTTGAGTCTTTTTTGTATCATTGCTCTATAAAAACCTTGTCCTAAGAATCAATAAATGGAGTTCATGGTTCTTCTTTGAACTACACACATGGTCTGATCATTTCTTATGCATGTCTCAGACCATGCTTAGTGTAGGACACTGAGCAGCCCATGGCATTTCACCACTACAGAAAGAAATGTATTTAAAGTTAGCAGATAGGGTACTGCTTTATTCTAGTAGCCTCATCCTATGTCATCTCCTAGCAGACCCAGCAGGCCCTACTGCAGTAGCCTACTCAGCTGCATTTGAGGGTGTGATCTGTGCTACTTGCCTCAGGCACAAAAACTGATAGTTATGTCTCTGCTTCTTAGTTTTCATAATATTACTTTTTATTTGTTCTTACATAGCAAAGTAACTCATAAAGTCAGAGTACATGTTTGTGGTCATTTCATCCCAAATACTGAAACCTACCCAGTTGATACTTCAAGGATGAAAGCCTAAACACAGTTCAAGTGGAAACTCATTTGATTTTCTGCTTCTGCATTTCCAATTCAGCAAAGGCAAATGTTGTAAGACAGAATGTCTAACAAGTAACTTCTAATGAGGTTCATTATTGTGTTTGTAGTACTTACTACTAGGTAGGTGACTTTCCATTTGCATTACTAATAGATCTCTTTAAAAGTATGTGGAACTTTCACTTAGCTTTGAATGACTTAAATGTAGCCACATTTGGGTGCAACTGGACTTTATCTACAAATGGGTCAGATTGCAAATCTGGATCAAACTTAAAAGGCAACAAATGACGATCCTCCATTCCATTCTACTCCATTCCATAAACATTTATTAAAAGTATCCTATCACTAAAGCACTATGCTAAGCACCACCAAAAGCAGTCAAAATATTGAAAAATATTGTCTATCTGGCCTCTTGAAATGCATATTCTTCCATTCCTAAACTATAAAGTCCTTGAAGGCAGGGAGTTTGTCTTGATTTCCATTAATCCAAAAAATGTTCATTAATTCATATATTCAACAACATTGCTTAACTCTCTGTTACTTATGAGTGAGGCACTGTCCTAGGCACTGGAGATAAAAAGACAAGGGTGAAAAACATACCCTGTCCTTGAGAAACTTCCATTCTACTTACCTATTAGCATGAATTCAACATTCCTGCAACATTATCTCCATTTCCTCACTTCCCACATCCTATTCAATCCTTTTTAATCTAGCATTTGTTCCTCATTGGAGTTTAATCCACTTTAAACCACTAGGTTACCAATGTGACTAATCCTTTTTTTCTGGATTCCTCCTTCCTTGACTTCTATGAAAATGCACCTACTTGGTTGTCTTCCTACCTACATGACAAGTACTTCTTAATGTCCTTTACTAAATCACCTTTACATCCTGGACTCCTTCAAGTCTCAGGTAAAATCCCATCTCCTGTAAAAACAAAACAAAACTTTTCCAGTCTCCCTTAATGCTAGTCCCTTCCTTATGATATCATTATCCTGTCTGTATCTTGTTTGATTATGAATTTTTTGAGGGCAGGGATTGTTTTGGTATTGCCTTATATCTCTATCACAGTATAGTGCTTGGCACACAGTAAAGACTTAATATTTATTGACTTGACAACACTAATATGGTTCTCGACCACATTAAGAGGCATATATGGTGTTCAGAATTATGGTTATGATGTTCCTACTGTACTCAGCCTTGATCAGACCTCATCTGGAGTATTAGTTTCAATTCTGTGTGCCATATTTTTGGAAGCATGGATAGTTTGATTGTTAGTAAGTTCTGACTTCTTTCTGAGATTGAACCAAAATATATTTCTCTACAGCTTCCATCCACTGCTCCAAGTTGTGACCTTGCAGCCAAGGTTCATTCCTTCTTCCACATGATAGACCTTCAAAGACTTGCTATCATGACCCCTCTAAGTAATTTCTTTTCCACTCTGATCTCAGCTCCCTCAGTTGATTTTTATTTGAACTATCTTCACCATTTAACCTACATCTTCTAGTTTTTATCCAGTTTATCAAGGTTCTTCCAAACATATGTCTAGAGGGTCCAGTGCAAGAAATAGCAAGGAAGCCAATATCACTGGAAAGCTACTATAGTCTGCCATATCTGCTGATTCACATTGAGCTTGCAATATATTAAATATATGTACCATTTCTTTAGACAGGTATATCTATCTATGCCTTCCCCACATATGCTTGATGTTTTAAAACCTCAGTGTACTACATTAGATTTATCTCTATTAAATTTCATTTTATCAGCTTCATCTCAACATTGTAGTTTGTCAAGACTTTAATGTTCCTTGCTTATGTCTTCTAAAATGTAATCTATCCCTCTTAGCTTTGTCCTGTCTGTAGATCTTCTAAGTATAGTATCCATATATTTGTTAACCATTTATAAAAATATTAAATTGCACAAGACCAAGCACCTATCATTGGGAAAAACCACTGGTGACCTTCTTCCAGGTTGGCATTGAACTGTTATTTGACCCAGGATATTCAATCAGTTCTAAATCCATATAACTCTATTGTTATCTAAACCAAACCTCTCTCTCTCTCTCTCTCTCTCTCTCTCTCTCTCTCTCTCTCTCTC
>NW_027187352.1:18121173-18180578 GCF_028583685.1 Petaurus breviceps papuanus
CTCTCTCTCTCTCTCTCTCTCTCTCTCTCTCTCTCTCTCTCTCTCTCTCTCTCTGTCTCTTTCTCTCTCTCTCTGTCTGTCTGTCTCTCTGTGTCTCTCAAATAACAATGAGAGATTTTATCAAATGTTTTGCTAAAAACTAGGTAAACTACATCTACAACATTCTGGTGCTAGTCTAATAATCTTATCTAAAAAGAAAATGAAGTTCATCTAATATGACCTCTGATGAAGTCATCTTGGCCATTTGTGATTATCAGTTCCTTTCTGGATCCAGTGATTTGAACTCATCAAAAGTAGCTAGGTGCTCTCCTATCTATCTATCTATCTATCTATCTATCTATCTATCTATCTATCTATCTATCTATCTATCTATCTATCATCTAGCTAGCTAGCTAGCTATCTAATCTATCTTTCTTTTTATCTTCCTGGTTGCTTTCTTGATATCACTTGTAGATTGGACTACTGTCATAGAGTAAAAAGGAGTCCTTAGAGAAAGAAGGCTTAAATTGCAAGTATGGCCCCTCTATTCATTAGCTATAAAAGTTTGGACATCACTTAACTTTTCTTGTCTTCATTTTCCACATCTATAAAATGGGCATAATGATATTTGGCAACACTAATCTCGCAGGATGAACGGAAATTTCAAAGGAGACTATGAATGCATAATGCTTTGCCAGCACAAAGTACCTTAAAATGTCAACTATTTCCAGATATGAAGTATATTCCTTGAAAGCAGAAGTGGTCTTTCTGCCTTCTTTTCTCATTACCCCACAATGCCTAACATAGTACTGTCCTTTGTTCAGTTAATGCTCTTGACTGATTACCTTTCTAGCTCTGCAGTTTCTTCTCAGGCACAGCTCACCTATAAAGGCAGTAAGAAGTTGACCTAAATCAGTCTGACAGCCTGGGCCTTCATGAATCCCATGGTGCAGAGGCGCCTGGGGAAGATTATTTGAAAGGTCTTATGTAGTATGAAAACTGGAAACATGTTCTTTGCATGACTTGATTTGACTTGTGGCTGTATGTGGCTTTCAACGACTTGAGAAATTTACCCCCTTCACATACACACCCCTATATTGGCCCCTATTATCAGCCTACATTCTGAAGGATACTGATAGTGGCCTTCCTGTACTTTTACTTTCCCAGGGGAAGGTGGGAAGAGAAAAATCTGAAGTCTATCAACAAACTGATAGCATTAAGCACTAAGCTTATTAATACTTGGTAAATGAATAAAGGAAAGAATGAATGAGTGGTTACCTTAAAAACTTGCCATTTAGGGGTGGCCAGGTGGCTCAGCGAGTAAGAGCACCGGCTCCAGTGTTGGGATGACCTGGGGATCAAATCTGGGCTCAGATACTTAGCACCCACCCAGAAATAACTGACCGTGTAACCTTGAGCAAGTTACTTAACCCTGATTGCTAAAAA
This sequence comes from Petaurus breviceps papuanus, assembly GCF_028583685.1. Lineage (NCBI taxonomy): Eukaryota > Metazoa > Chordata > Mammalia > Diprotodontia > Petauridae > Petaurus > Petaurus breviceps. The sequence goes on from NW_027187352.1 coordinate 18,122,599, forward strand.
AAAAAAAAAGAAAAAAAAGAAAAAAACTTGCCATTTATCTTATCACAAGGAGTTAGGTAGCATAGTAGATAGAGGAATGGACTTGGGGTCAGGGAGACATGAAATTGAATACTGCCTCAAAAACTCACTTACTAGTGTATGTCTCTTTTCAAGGTTCTTGACTATTCCTAATCTCAGTTTTCCACATCTATAAAATGAGGTTGATAATAACACCCATGCCATAGTGTTATTTTAAGAATCAAATGAGACAGCATATATAAAGTGCTTTGCAAATCTCAAAGTTGACCACACATTATGTTTTTGCTAGTTTCCATATAAACTATGCAAACTTACTATCCACTAGAAATTTTTAATCCAAAGTGATGGGACACATATCTAATGCAAATTATTACAGGCTGAGTTGGTGAGTTCTCCTCACTCATAGGAAGAGGGAAATTCTATTAGAGAAATATTAAAGTAAATGTTAGCAACTCCAGTGTTTATCCTCATTTCACATATTCAAGACCATTGTATTCAAAATTAGTTAGTATCTGATTATGTTAAGATTAGTAAATTGGGGATGACTAGGTAGAGCAGTGAATAGAGCACTGGCTCTGGAGTCAGGAGGACCTGAGTTCAAATCCAGCCTCAGACACTTAACACACTAGCCATGTGACCTTGGGCAAGTCGCTTAAGTCCAATTGCCCTGCCCTGCCCCCTCCAAAAAAGCAAAAAAAAAAATGATAAATTGGTTAGAGATTCTAGGTCCCTTTATCATTATATTATAAGCTCCTTGACGTCAGGGACTGTTTTTTGTCTCTTATATGTCCCCAGAACTTAGCATAGTGCCTGGCACACAGCAGGCACTTAACTGATGACTGTTGATTGATTGATCGATCTCAATATATAAAACTTTGTAGCCCCTAATACCTGTAGATCATCCCATGGTTTAAATGAAACTGAGGTCCTGAGAGTAGTCACATGTTTGGCTTCTCTTCTCTGAGACACAGAGCCAGGGACAAAGTAGATGGCAGTGAGGAAGACCAAACATTTCCTATTCTACAAATTTTTCATCATTAATAACATCTAAATCAGTTTGTGTAGTATCAATACATTGGACACTTAGATCAACTGAGTATGAATCTTAATCTCTGTTCCTTAAAATCTCAAACCAAATGAAACCAAAAACTTAAAAGCTATCTGCTTCAGTTCTGACCTTTCTTAATTTTAGGAACTTGGACAAGTTATTGAACCTCTGTAGGCAGCAGCTTCCTCATTTTTAAAGCAAAATGTTGGTTCAGATGATCTTTAAGGTCCCTTTCAGGTACTATATGCTATGCTATGGTTCCATGATGTAGTTCATTTCAACCAAATTGCATTGAAGTACCAATTACACGTGAAACATTTGTCTTGGCCTCTGGGAAAAATCAGACTTACATCTATGGAGTCTACTGTCTAATTGGTGGATATGACACATATATAACACATACATAATGCAAAATCAGACAAGATAAGTGCATAAGAAAAGTGGAAACAAAATGCTATTTGAAGTGGTGGCTTCTGGAGTAGTAAAAGAGTCAAGGGCACATGTGCATGATAGGAATCACTTTTTACAGATATTTATTCACAAATCCAAACCATCTCTATGATAATCAATATTAATTTGTCTAAAGCTTTAGTATGTGAAATGTCATATAAGATAATAATGGAATGTAGTCTTCCATAATGAAAAATTATAAAGCAGGATGTCTTGAATACCATCAACCATCAATAATCTATTAGATACCTATTCTATGCAAGATGGGGCAAGGGGTGCAAAAAAGCACAATATGTAGTCTCTGCTCTCATGTAATGTATATCTTAGTTGGAAAGACAAGTCACACTTTAATAAAAAGCTAAAATAATTACAGTTAAATAATATCAGAACCCTAACTAGTACAAGGCAGGAAGGGCATAGTTCCAGGACACCAAAATTTGGAGGGCACTGCCAGCACTTCTAGACTCTGTGTGTGTGTGTGTGTGTGTGTGTGTCTCTGTCTCTCTCTCTCTCTGTCTATGTCTCTCTCTCTCTGTGTGTCTCTCTGTCTCTCTCTCTCTGTCTCTGTCTATCTGTCTGTCTCTCTCTCTCTCTCTCTCTGACCAACCAGAGTTAAGTGACTTGGTGAGGGTCACACAGCTAGCAAGTATGTGAAATCAAATTTGAATTCAGGTCCTGCTGATTTCAGGGCCAGTGCTCTAGCCACTGTGCCACCTACCTGCCTTTCACTTCTAGTCTTTTGGAAATAGAAACAACCGATTGGTGCACATAGTCTTAAAAGAATAATACTCCCCAGGGAAACTTTTTAGTTTGCCACTTCCCTTGTCCTTCCTGATTCTAGGAAATAGCCTCTATGGTTACTCCTGAATCTCTGCTGCCTCCCCAACCTGCTCAACTGAATTGAGAACATATTCTGTGTCCCTAAACCCCAGTCATATTTTGTGCTACTTTTCCCAGAGATGTGCTAGTTATGGTTCTGAAAAGTGTGACTGCAATAAGAGGGCTCTCTCAAAGCAATATATCTACCAAACTAAGGGCAAATTCCTAGGACCTAGAATGGTCTGGAAGATTTCAACATGGACGTAGACCTTGAGTGATTTAACTACCAGATCTGTGAAATATTTCCCAGACCTATAACTCTCGCCCTATTCTCTGTCTTCAGAACACCAGTCCACATCACCATCTGCCAACTGAAAACTTCCAACTAGATATTCCATAAGCATTCTCTTCTTACTCTTCTTCATAGAATCCTAACCCTCTGTCAAGACTCTGTTCAAGTACCATCTCCTATATAAGGCCAATCCTGAGCCTCCCCCAACTAACAATGACCTATGGAAACAATTTTGCATTTGCTTTGTACATATCTATGCCTATGTCTACATCTATATCTATAGATATCTGTGTTTATATCATTCTCCTACTTTTATATCTATAAATATCTATATACTTAGATCTTTATCTACATATCAACATTCATGTTTTTCATATTGTTTCCCACCAATACAATTTAGTGAGCTGTAGGGATTGTTTTGTTCTTATCTCTATGGTCAGTGCCTACCATAATACCTGGCACATAGTAGGTACTTAACCATTTCTTCAATAAATTAAGTGGAAATGTACCTTGAAGGATAGTACCACATTTCCAACAAAGGAAATGTTGTAATATATAAAGTAGGTTCAGGAATAACATGATAGTAAGGATTTTTCTATATAAATGTGAAGGAAATGAACATGATTTATGCATTTATTCTATGGTGGAAGTGATGTCTTATGGTAGATAAGGAGAAGACCCAAGATTCAAAAAGATCTGTGTTTAGATCTTGCCTCTGAAATATTCTCTCCATGTCCTAAGTAACTCTGTCATATTATATATTGCAGAGAGGGTACTGACCTGTATTAGTGAAGGGTGTTTCCTCATTTAAGAATATCCTGTATCAGTGAAATTATAGGTACATCCCTATCTCTATTCTATAATACTTAGCACAGAGTGAGTGAGTGAGTGAGAGAGAGAGAGAGAGAGAGAGAGAGAGAGAGAGAGAGAGAGAGAGACACTGGAAGTGCTGGCAGTACCCTCCAAATTTTGGTGTCCTGGAGCTATACCCTTCCCACTTCATACTAGTTAGGGTTCTGATATTATTTATTGATAAATAGTTCACTTGGGGGCCTATCCTCATGGAATAGCACTGTAGCTTCAAAAAGGAATATGGTTCTAAGGTGGGGGAGTTATTACAATAGGTATAGTTATGACTGAAATACTCTAACAGTGATCTGAAACAGCTTGAGACAATTGTGTTTGGGGTGGCTTCAAGCTATCAAGAGAATTCTCCACTCAACTGGTTTAAATTCAACATAAGTGGGCAATCTGGGAGATTAAGAGAAGAGCCTTCACTTCCAGAGAAAGAGAGGAAAGTTGACCTCAATAATGTTCATGAACATGTTTCTTCAAAATAAAAAAGTTGTGGGGCGGCCAGGTAGCACAGCGAGTAAGAGCACCGGCTCCAGTGTCAGGATAACCTGGAGATCGAATCCCAGGCTCAGACACTCAGCACCACACCCAGAAATAACTGACTGTGTAACCTTGAGCAAGTTACTTAACCCTGATCGCTAAAAAAAAAAAAAAAGTTGTATTGATTCCTCTTGTTTTTACAACATAGCCATTAACTGATATGCTATACTCCCACTCCTCAGAGAACACCTCTTCCTCTTGTAATAAAGAAAAAACATTTAGCAAAGCTGACTGATGCAGTGACCGTGTCCGACCATGGACACACTATCCTATTCTCAAAGACCCCCCACCTCTCTACCAAAAATGATGCTTAATTTCATCATCTGTTCTCTGAGGTTTAGGTCAGTACTTAAAAACTCAGTTACATTTATGTAGTCATGAATATTATTCTTTGGATCCTATTTACTTCAGGTTGGGTCAATTCATACAAATCATCTTCCAAAATATGTTCCCCTTTAAGCAACCTAAGCTTTTTTTGAGTTAAATGTATTACCTGAAAATTCCTACATAATTTAACTCTCATGCTGCCTATTGAATAAGGCCACAGAGTCAAAACTTTTGACCCCATGTTAAGTTTGTAAGTCAAAATTTATGACATCATGTTAAGTTATCTACAATGTCAAATGGAAGAAGACATGGTCATAGAATCTGGAGTTGAAATGGACTTTGGGGTCAATGGTGGGGTGGTATGGTACAACCTCTTTATTTTAAAGATCAGAATACTGAGGCCTAGAGAAGTAGAATGTCTTGCCCTAGATCACCCAGGGAAGAAGTGGTAAATGCAGATCTTCAAATTTTTTTTTACCAACTTTATGGCTCTGGCAAGTTATTTAATGCCTACTGGTCTCATCTCATCTCTAAAATGAATATAGTAATGGCACCTACCTCACAAGGTTGCTTTGAGGATCAGATATGTAAAGTGCTATGCAATTTAAAGTGATATATCATTTTAACTACAATTATTCTTATTATTTACATTACAGTTCCAATATCCTTTCCCGTATACCATGCCTCCTCACAAACAACTTCAAAGATTTTGTTGCTTTGTTTTTTTTTTTAAATTCAATTGGGTAGGCAGGATGCTGCAGTGGAAAGAACCTGGTGTAGGTATCAAGAGACCACTTTTAGTGCTTGGTATGCCACTAGCTAGCTGAATATCCTTAGACTGATCACTTCACCACTTTTTGCCTGAGTTCTTTCATCTGAAAAATAGGAATAACACATTCTTTCCCCAGTTCAAAAGAAGTTTTTGTGATAACAATATAAAAGACATAAAAGTATATTGGTATACTTTTGGTATCTAAGATATAAAAATATATTGATATATAGATAAATATATTAGTGTACAGATATAAAAGTATATTGGAAATTTTAGGGAAAAAAGGACTATAGAGAGATAATGTTGACAATCTAATGTGACCTAGTGGGACAGCAGGATAATCAACAGTCAGAAAGACTTGAGTTCAAGTCTTGATTCTGGCAAATCTTATCTTTGTGAATATAGGCAAGTCATTTAATATTTCAGGGTACAAGGTAAAATTTCAAGAATTGTAAATTACAGATAAGTTGCCAGTATACATTAGAGAAGAACAAGTCTACAATAAGAATTTTATAAACCAATGAAATCACAAGTCCAAAACAAAAATAAATTACTTGTCAATATCGTTGTCTCTACCATTTTGATGCCACTACAAGTCTCAGGACCACTAAATTTTGCTATTTGCCCGGTAACTGTACCCTAAGGACCAGCAGTCCTTTCCTATATGAATTTCCTCCTCCATTAGAATATGAGTTCCTTAAATCAGGCAATCAATCAAGAAATATTTATTGTTAAATAATTACTATTGCCTGACACTGTGCTAGGCATTGGGTATACAAGTACAAAGAAGAAGCCATCCTTAATCACAATGAGCTTATATTACAATTTATATTTATAATCATATTCTAATATATGTAGAATATGTATAGCATAAATAGAAAATGAATAGACATACACACACAAAAATGACTAAATAGAAATTGGAGACACTGAACAAGCCAGGCAATTTAAAATATTTAGTTAGGTTCTGATTTCTAAGGTCATATTTGCATTTCTAAAAATATATCATCATTACAAGAAGAATAGGAAAGACTTCATACAAAAGATAGTGCCTGATCTACACTTAAGGGAAAGGGGTACTCTATGATGCAGAGATATGTAGGGAATATACTCTAGGAATAGGGGACCTGGAGATACGAGATGGGGAGTCATGGGTGAGGAAAAGAGAGAAGGCCTGTCTGGCTGGATTTCTTAATAATGGAGCAAGAGTAATGTCCAATAAGATAAACTGGGGCCAGGTTGAAAGCAGAGACTGTCATTTTTTTTCTATTTGTATTCCCAGCACTTAGCATAGTACTTAGCAGAGTGAGCAGTTAATACATACTTTTTCATTCATTCATTTGTTCATTCTCTATGGACAAGGGCTTATCTAAAATGAGTTATTTCAACAACAACAAAAAGCACTTTTATCTCAACTATCCAGCCAGAAGCCATCCCTTCCTCCTCTGAACTTTCACATCACTTAGTTCTATTTCATTTCATTTTAACATTCTATCTTGTGTTATACTTATCTGTCCTCCACTAGGCCCTTAATCATGCTTGAGAGTAAGAACCCTGTCTTTTCATCTTTCTAACCCCCACAGGACTTAGGCAGTGTCTTAGAGACAGTAGGCCCCCAATAAAAACTTATTGAATGATTGGATGAATGATTTGTGTTTTTCAGATATAAGCAGATTGGGGAATACTCAAGTATTCATCATATCCTCATTTCAATTACCTTGTAATTGTGTAGATGCTATTTAAATTCCATACTCCTTAACTTTTTTTAGTTTAAAACAGAACTAGATGGTATGTGCAAAAGTGCTTTGAAAAACTGCAGAGTGGTATTTGTAGGAGTATCATTACCATCATCATCATCAATTCTTTTCATTTTAATGATGATTGCTATTAATAATACTAATAATAACTATGAACAACAATTTGCAACTAAGGAGATAATAGAAGTTAGAGATAGATAGCTTTTGACTATAGCTTTTCATCATCATTGTTTCTTCCCTGCTGAATATAATCAGTTTAGGGACACAATGATAACATAAACCCAACTCATAAAGGCAATACAATTTCTATGGTCATTATTCCTCAGTCAACATTCAATTTGCTTCTCGGTTATTCATATTTTTTTCACATAGACTCACATGCTCAGCCTCTGCCAGATCTGTAATAGTGTCTTCTGAGACCTGCCTTGAACTCGTCAGGCTAAGATAGGTCAAGCTAGTTCCCACAGCTGTCACTGGTCCAGACCCAAAATCATGAGTCTTATTCATGTATCAGTTCCAAAAATCCTTTGGGCTGTGCCAGTCCATAGATTCCTAATAAGCAAAATTAGGAACTGGGACATTAGTGGTTTATTCTATCTAGAAAACAAAGAATTATACCTGCTACTTATGTTCTGGCCAGCCTGGAAAGTTAAGGATCAATTTATCATCAACCAAGTTGACCCAGGAAAACTTTAGGAAACTGGTACATATAAGAGAGATTTCAATGACCCCCACAAAAGTAAACAATTCTTTGCAAAATCAATATACAACCCAAATTACAGACAAGATTTCAAGATCTCACTTTGATGGGGGAACTAAAGCATAAGTAGATGGCAAACTCTGCCACAATTCTTGCTGCTCCCAAGACCAGAGAAATCAGCAAGAAAATAGCAATTTATAAAAGAAAGAGTAAGTGTGAACTCTCAGGAAGACAAGGATAAATTTGGCTGAAGTTCATGGACTCAGTACAACAACAACGACAACAATACAACATATGGCAATTTCCAGGTCTGAGTTTCAACTGATTAATGAATCGACCTGAGAATACTTCACAATCATACACTTACTGCTTCCCCACCCACAATCATCCAGATGTGGTCAAAACCTCTGTGGGCGTGAGAATATATCTTCTTGTATCAGTGAGTTTCAGGATAGATTTCTTGAAAAGTTAAATCCATAAAATACTACTCTCACTGTTAATAAATATTTTTTAAAAGTGTCTCATAAAACTGGCAGTCAAAGAACTGTCTACTCATTTTATCTCACATTTCTTTTATTGAACAGCATGGTTGTACAATTCTACTCACAGTCTCAGACTACTAGTCAGTTTGTTGATTGCCCAGGGGCACAGGAAAGGCAGGGGGTGAGGTAGCAGTTTGATGAAGAAAGTCCTTTGATGATCCCAGTTTAGGATAGTGTACATAAGCAACTACAATTATTTTCCCTCACAAACCCTTTCCTCTATTGCCTTTTTGGAGAAAGAATAAGAAATCACCCAAGTATGTCTGCATATTTCAAAATAAGTATTTTTCCACCATCTCTATCACAGGTGTGGAGGCGAATGGGTTAAGAAAGTTAATTTTAAAGTGATCAAAAGTAAAACCTCAATCACTTAACAAAATGAACAGGGCGTTTTGTTAAGGAGTTACTCGCCAACAAAAAGCATATTACGACAAAAGAGATTCCCCCTACTTTAAATCCAATAAGAAAAATATCCCTTATAAAATCATCTACGGCTGTATTGAGTTCTGTTATTAAAATCCCCAAGCCCAGGAGATGAAACTTTAGCGCCCAAACATCTTAAAACACTCCATTGAGAAAATGAAATTTTAAGAATTTATCCATTCAGTTTTCAAAATCTCTATTTTAAGTTTGAGGGCTCTAACTAAATTTTCTCAGAGGCTCATACTTTCTATTTGTGCCCAATACAAGAATAATAGCCCTACATCCTCAATATGTTGACAGAGTATTGTAATTCACTTAAATTATACCACTGGAATCCCACAGCTGGCCTGTATGTCTGCCTCAAAGCTGAATGAATACAATGCCAGTGATCCTTTCAACTAATATTGTCCTAGCTGCTGACAAGGGAATAAATCCAGCAACTTAGACTCAACTTCTGAGGCTGATTAACCCAAACAAGTGAATGCTAAAGGGGGTTTGGGGTGGGGAGGGTGACAAACATGAGCAAAGGAGAGATCATAACGCTGATGCTGCCGGCTGACACTGATCACAAGAGAGCTGAGGAGCAGGGAGACAGATATTGTCAATTAACAGTGTTCCTCAGTTGTTTGTGTGCATTTGATGACAAGTTATGCCCCAAATGGCATCGTGATATCATTTCAGCCACCAGTTCTTCCAACCCTCTGGCTTGCAGACAATAAAGCAGCAAGAAAACATGCATCTGCCGTCACTTTCCGAGAAGTATTTGAATTCTTAATTCTAAATCGAATTCGGTTCCTCTGTTCCATCCCTGGTTTCTTGGTTCTGGCCTACCTGACTAATTTCCATTTATTCCCTTCTCCCCCTGCCGCCCCCCCCCCCCCCCAGCAGACCGTTTGATGAAGCAGAATTACAAAGAGTTAAACATGAAGGTCACTACCCAGCACATTGCAAACATGCCTCTCCAGCTCAGCTCCACAGTCCCAGTAAAACAAAGCCCCTCCAACCACCTGTAATAATATGCCTGAGCAGCTAGCAATCCTCAAGTCCTGGAGAGCCAGCCACACAAGGTAGACATTTTCTGCAGCTGGCTTTAAACATGTACATCTTGCCCCCACTGTTGCCTCGGTTCCTCTTACCTTGACGTTAGTCCGGAGTGCACAGTAACATGCAAAAAACATTGCAGTAAACAAGGAGCATATGGACTGGCATTCAGCTCCTCAGCTCAGCACAAACCACAGACCCGATCCTGAGCATGTGCTACCAAAGAAGCGCCGGTTCCCTCTGTCAGTTTGAAAATGCATTGATCTCGGGCTTTTCTGACTACAAAAAGACATGTCTTGAAGGCACTGAGTGAAAGCTAAAAATCTCTTCATTGCCTATATATAGCATTATGCCCAGTAATTTCAATTAGCCCAGAATTCAGCAGCTGAAAGTTAAGACCTCAGTTGCTTTCCCTTCTAGCATTTTAAATCACTGAGGGCGAGAGGGAAAAAAAAAAGAAGAAGAAGAAAGAGAAGAAAAGAAGGGAGGGGAACTCAGCCGGGGTGGGGGGAAAGGTTAGGAATTAAAATTTAACCAATGGGTTACTTTATATTTCAGGGGAGGGCTGATGTTTTCCTATTAGGTACTTTATAAGGGGAATGTATCAGGCAGGTGGGAACCGAATAGGGAGTCCTTTTCTATTCTGAGGGATACTGTAGGCTCTGCAATCCATCCCCACCTATCCTGATGCAGAATCCCTTTTTGGCAAATCCTTAGTACTACAAATCCTTGCAAATTCACATCCTTCTACCTATCAATGCAGAGTGAGACTGTGGGCTAGGGGGGTAGAGGAAGGATCTCTGTCTTAGCTAGGGGGGGTCTCTCTTAAATGCCAGTTGGGTCCACTGTGCTTAAATGGCCGAGAAGTACCACCGACTCTTACTTCTCTGTCATCGGGTACAAATCATTGCAGCTGCTAGGGGACGCCTGGAGTGCCTGGGCTCCCAAATCAAATGCTATGTACAATTTTTCAAATCTGGGCTTTATTGGAAAAACACAATCAATATCAGAGCAAAGGATTGAAGCAGAGACAGGATTCCAGGGGATAACATAACCTCGGATTTCGGTGGCTACTGCTCCTGAATTTCAAATGATCAGCTGGCTCAGGAAGACAGACAGAAAGCCTCTGCCCTCACGAAATCGTGAGGAAGGGGGGAGAAGCACCCTTAATTCAAAACCATGGTCAGATCCCACTGTCTGTTGTCGTTCCTGTCAGGCACCGGATGCTGCAAATTAACTCGATTTTTACTGAGCTGAAAGGATCAAGTTCAATGTGTGCTTCTAAAGTCCTGTCTCCAGCCCTGGGAAGCCCTCATGTTCTGCTACAATTCTGAAGCTATCCTGCTAAAATAGAAGGAGAAGAGAGCCGTTTCTCACTGCAGCAAAAATTGTGGGAGGGGAAAAAAAGTGGTTCTGTCTTAGCCACGACATTCCCCATCAGCATAACAGCAACGTGGAGGAGAAGCATAACTCGCAGGGGAGAAAAAACCTGCAATGACTTTTCGGATTATTCTTTTAATATGTTTTACATAAACCCCCCTGAGCACTGCAGGGGTGCTGAAGCCCTGGGCATTTCCCGTGGGCAATGAGGTGAGGCAATGCGAGTGGGAAGTGAGGTATTTAAAAGGAAGAAAAATTACGGAATAAGAAAGCAGGGTTTTCAGTTTCTCTCCTGATGACAAGCAATCAGAAAGTGTCGTCAATTCTGACTAAAAAGCTATTTTGGGCATGTCATTGTTTGTGTCTTGGGGGGGGGGGGGGAGAACGGATTTTTTAAAAGGGAATCTGGTCTTCAGCTGGGGACTTCTCAGTAATGTGGAAGCTACTAAATCTGACTCCCTGTTCCAAGGGTCCCACAAATGTACACAATTGGAACTTATAGGTATTTGCAGTATATCGGATGACTTCCGGTACAAGAGATACAGATATGTATGCTACAACTCCGATGCTCAACAACTTTTATTAGCTGCTAAACACAGGGCAAAGACATCCGGCTGATAAATGCTTTTCTTTGTCGAGGCTGGAAGAGCTCTGGTTTTCTTGTAGTTATTTTTAAGGCATGAGCCCAAATAAAAGAAAGCATGGAGGGTGGGGGGTGGAGGAGGGTAGATTAATTAGTAAACCTTTTTTGTTTCTCCTTAACTTCTATTGAATTTTTTAAAGTACACATTTCACAATTTATGACTGATTGGTACTAGGTACTTCAGCACTTTATTTATCAGGATGAGAAAATAAGCAATCGCAAGTACCACTACTAGCTTAACAAAAGGGGATGTTGGGTAATTTTGATGGAGAGAGAGAGAGAGAGAGAGAGAGAGAGAGAGAGAGAGAGAGAAATTAAAACTTCAAGAAATCTTAGAACAACTTATGGGGAAGGAGGAAATAAACATAGAGTTTCATGTGAAAAATCAGAATTTGGGCCTGAAGAAATGTAGTTCCTTCAATATGATTTGGAAAATATTTTTATTGTTCATCCATTTAAAAAAAATCCCATGAAAACAAACATGTCTACCCCATTGTAATCAGCATGGTACAGTGGTAAAGAGCATTGGATTTGGAGTCAGAGAATATGGGTTCAAATCATGCCTACTTCACATCCTACTTGTGTGACCTTGAGCAAGTCATTTGACTGCTTAGGGCCTGTTTTCTCAACTGTAAAATGAGCAGGTCAGACTTAATAGCTTCAAAGTTCCCTTCCAAGCTATAAATCTAAGAACCTATAATCATAAAAGAAAATTAATCCTTGGAATAAAGAAATGAATGATCTATAGTCTTTTAGAATCTTTCTTGCCTTTAGACCATTCATGGCTTGGTGGCCAGTATTTTGGGATGAAGTAGTGCTCTTAAAAGGCTAACTCTCTCACCCATAAATATATAATTTTGGGTTTGTTTGTTTTTTTAATGAATCAATCTCAGGGGGAAAAATCAAAAGTAAAGTGTTGCTTCATCCTCCCTCCAATATCCTCCCCTCCACACACACACACACCAAAAAGTAATTCTTAAAGTAATTGATTTTTTCTATTTCTCTATTACATGGCAAGAAGTCAGACTCTTGTTAAAAAAAAAAAACTATAGCAAGTTTCCATGTTCAGGGGTAAAACCATTATCCAAACATCAAAGCCAATTAAACAGAAGTGAAAGCAAGGCATATTGGAATGACACATTTTGCTTTGTTTTTATTTTATATTTTTGGTTCTAGTGAGTTCAAACGTTGGGGAGTAAAATCAAGCTAAAATTGTTTCCTTTATATTTAACTAAATCATTAATAAAATGGCCACTCAATATTTTAATTTTCAAATTCTACCAATTATAGTCATTCATTTGTTTGTTCATCTAACAACCATTTGTTTATTCAGAAGTCTCTATTTTATTCCTATTCTAATACTTCACCAATCACTTAAGGAGGACATGTTAAGCATTTACTCTCTTCTAGACATTGAGCAAAGCAATGGACATATCAAGAGGGGAAAAGTCCTTATGTTCAAGTAACTCACATTTAAATGGGGGAAACAATAGATACATAAATTGTACATATAAGATACATACATAGTAAACACAAGATTATGTAGGAAGAAAGGGTCTTAAGGGCTAAAGGAAGAAAAGGCCTTCTTCAGAAGGTGATATTTGAGCTGAATCTTGAAGAAAGCCAGAGATTCTAAGAGGAGAAATTTCTATGCATGTGGATGAAACTTGTTATGGAGTTGGATCTGTGTTTTTTAAGCTTATCCTAATGGAGAGATAGCATCTTCAACTTTTATGACTTCCAGTACAAGAGATACAGATATGTATGCTACAACTCCGATGTTCAACAACTTTCATTAGCTGCTAAACACAGGGCAAAGACATTCGGCTAATAAATACTTTTCTTTATTAGGAAGTTTTCTTGACATCAAATATCAATTTACCTCCTTACAATTTCCATCCATTGTTCCTAGTTCTCCCTTCTAGGAAACCAAGTCTAAAACCCTATGAGATCTAGAAGGTCCTTCCTAATTGGAAAAGATTTAATCATATTATTGACGATGAACTGTATGCTTGGTATCCAAGGACCAGCCAACTAAGACCAGACAAACTCATCACCAATTCATTGACCACTAAGAGAAGACATTTGGGCCAAAGAACTTAATAAAACATTTAGTAATAAATAGAACTGTTCTGATTTATATCAGTGGAGGCAGCACCCATATCAGTGAAATGAAAAACTTGGTTCAATGGTTAATGATTTTACTCAAATTTTATAGCTACTAAGAAAAATTATTTTACTATTATATTAATAACCAATTACTAATTTGGGAAACAGGTTCTTCTGCTTTATTTCCTCATTTAAGGTTCAATCCCTATAAAAAGTCAGTTTCTGAAGGACTAATTGATGAGATTTTCCTAACCCTCAAGGTACATGCTCTTCAATCTTGGGTGGGATCCCACCGAACTAGGAGATCTTACTTCTATTTAGAGTATAATCAGAATCCAGTCTAAGCAAGTTCTTACCCAGAGAAAAAGAGCCCTGTCCTTGTACCCTCCATTAGAGTTTAGGGTGACCCAACTCATGAAGGAGAAAACCAATCAGAGTGGTCTGGATAGATGAATTCCCCTGTGCAGATTGCTAGGGATAATTGAGTGTCACAAACAAGCCATGTTCTCAGCAGAAGGAGCCTACCTCTTCATTAAATTGACACCAATCAAAGTTGATTTTCATTTGTCAGGGCCATTCTCTTTCAAAAAATATTTAAGGCTTTCCAGGTTCTCCATGTTTTTTTCTTTGGTTACTGAAAGAAACCACTGGCCATCAATTTGCTGATTGATGGCTAGCCTAATTAATAAATTAATTATTAATTACCCAAAATTCTCATTTTTTTCACTCATTACACAATAGAAATTAAGCACTAAGAAGACCCTACCATGCCCAGTATCCAATCAAAGGCTTTATTTCACCACAACTTATCGCAATAATATGTAAAACACTTCTGACACAGAGGACCTTCTGGGCCAGTGAGCTGGCTTGTGCTAAATGGTGTACACCAGACAACAAGGTGTACAGCATTCAAAAAAGTCTGAACCAATCACTGGCTATAGGCTGATCTTATACAACCTTACTTTTAAATATCCTGGGAAATCACAATATCATACTCATGGAATCTTAAGAGTTGGAAGGTACCTCAGAGACCATTTGGTCCAAACTGAACCTAAATAGAAATCCCTTCTACAACACAAGTGGGATGCATGGAAACTATCTCTAAAGGCAGCCCAGTCTACTAGCAATTACTCTTAAATTTATTTTCTGAGAGAATAAGTCCAATCCCTTTTCCATGTGACAGCCCAATCATCACATACTTAAAAACAACTAACATGGTCCTCTCAAAACATTCTCTTCTCCAGGTCAAATTACCCCCATTCCTTTAACTAACTATTATATGGCATAATCCCAAAGCCTTTCAACATCCTGGTTGTCCTTCTCTAAACTCTTTCTAGCCTGCATTTAAACACAATTCTCAAGATATGATTCAATCAGGAAAAAAAGTATAGAAGTATTATCACCAACCTAATCTGGGGGACTAAACCACTCAGCATAGCTAAATGCTGTATTAGTGCTTTTTCCTATCATATCATATTCTGACTGATACTGAACTTTCACAAAAACATCCAGATCACCTTTGGGAGAACTGCTGTCTAGTCATTCCTCTGCCATATTGTATTTTTGAAGTTGATTTCTTGATTCCAAGTGAAGAACTACATTGATCTCTATTAAATTCAATATCATTAAAGTCAGTCTACCCTACAGGATACCACATGTACTTGGGATGTATGCCACTTCAGAGAAGCTGATGATCAATGACTGGCTTCACATTTTTAGCATTCCATAGACATAAACCAATGAATTCCCCATCAGCTTCACAAGAGAATAAAATTTGTCCCATCAACTGTCCTTGAAGTGAATTAAGAGACTTTGAATTTCCTCTATCTATTCTCCTTGGGTTTTGTTTTCATTTTTTTCCCATTTGTTTGGGTTTTAAACCCTTAGTCAGAACATTCTAAAGCAGACTCTCAAAATACTTAGAAACCAGACCCACAGAATAGTAGGTTCTACAGTACCCTATGGCAGGGAGTCAACCTAGGGTGCATGAATACCCAAAAGGTTCTATGAACCTAAATGGGGAAAATTTTCTTTTTTTATTTTTTTGAACCTCTAACTGGAATTTAGTATCTTCTTCATTTATAAATGTATTGAACAAACCACTGCATTAGACTACACCACTAAAAGGGTACATAAACAAAAATGGTTAAGAACCCCTGCCATAGGCACTGAGAATCCCCAGCAGTCTTAAAGTTTGAAAGGTATATACACTGAGCTTCAACAATTACCTTAAATTTCCCAACATGGTATTTCCAGTCCCCTTCTCTTAGCAAAATGGAACGACAGTTCTTTCTGCAAAGCTTCCACTTTTCTGTTAACTTTACCTCTCTAGGTCCATGCTGCATTCTGGGGAATTGGAATTCTGATGTAACAGAAACTTAGGGTATATTATACTTTGGAGAGAAATTTCAAAACTATAAGACATTTAATGAAGAACTAAGGGTTTTTAATCTATAAGAAAGAAACTTTGGGAGGGATATGATAACTGACAAGAGATATTTGAAGGGCTGTGATATGGAAAGGGAATGAAATTTATTTTTACTTGTTTCCAGAGGGAAGAATTAGAACAACTGATTGAAGATGCCAAGATGAAACTTTTTGGCTTTGTTTAAAGAATAACTTAATGTTAAGATGTCCAGCTGTCCCCAAGTGGAAAGGGCAGACTGAGGTGCAAGGTAGTTTCTCCTCTCCAGAAGTTTTCAAACATAGATGAGGATTTGTCAAATGCCAGAGTGGGAATCCTTGTTCAGATACAGGATGGATTAGTTGGCCTCTAAGGTATATCCCCCAACTCTGAGATTCTGTGATTCTATGATAGAACATTGTTATCTCATTCATCCCTATGTCTCCAGAATGGGGATCAATTTCATTTTTTTAAAGATCTCTAAATATGGGAATCCTCACAGCTTCCATTAGCAACACAAACAGGTCATATTTAATACAACAGGATCTCTCCCCTCAAATAACTTCATTTTGGACAAAGAGATACAGTACTTCCAAAAGTGGGAAGTTTCAAGGTAAGGAGAGTCAGGAGGAAACTTAGTCCAATCTTTTTACTCCACATATAAAGCAGAGAGGAGAAGAATAGGGACCCAAACCTGCATCTTCTGTGTCCCAATCTCATGCTCATTTTGTCATATCAGGCTCCTTCTTCAAATTCCAGCTTAAATCCTATC
This sequence comes from Petaurus breviceps papuanus, assembly GCF_028583685.1. NCBI lineage: Eukaryota > Metazoa > Chordata > Mammalia > Diprotodontia > Petauridae > Petaurus > Petaurus breviceps. The sequence goes on from NW_027187352.1 coordinate 18,139,491, forward strand.
TCCTCTATGGTTTGTTTCCTGACAGCTCCAGTCCACACTGTTGCCTACCTTGTTTGAATTCCTATTACATTTATAGACTGTAACCAAATTAGCATTTATAATAATTAGCAAAAATCAGACCTTGATTATACACTCTTTTCTCTAATTGTGTCATGTGCATGATTCTTACCTGACCAACGCAAATTTAAGTTCCTCAAGGACAGGCACTGTGAAGAGCACTCTATTGGGTGCCAGGAGACTTGATAGCTACTCACCACAGCATTACAAATAAAAAAGTTAGGTTAATTTGATTGACTTTACTTTGATTTCCTCATTTATGACCATAGCATCATAGAGCTGAAACTAGAAGGAAAATCAGAGGTGATCTAGTTTAAGGTTCTCATTTTTCAGATAAGAAAATGGAGGATGAGGGAGATTTAGCAATTTGCCTGGGGTACAAGTAGCATTCACCAGAGACAAGATTTGAACTCAGGATCCCTGTATGAAAAATAAGGGGAGAGGTTTATTGCCCTCCTACTTCCCTTTTCCACTTAATATTTTATAATTATTCACATGTCACATATTTCCCATTTTCTTTGGCATATATTAGACCTTTAGTAAATATTTTTCCTCAAGTGATGAACAGTAGGGTGTATGGTTGAAAACGGAAGGCAGTTGTAGGATAATGTCCATCTATTCATCTACTCATTTCTACAATGAATTCAACAAATATTTATCAAATATTTACTAAGCATAAGGTCTTGTGACAGGGGGTCAAGGGTGACACAGAAATGAGTAAGATACAGTCACTGCACTGAAGGACATTATAACCTTTTAAACTCCATATCATAATACAAAAGTGTATTGCAATGGTTCAAGGATCCATGATTTCTTGAGTATGTCATTTCCTTTCATCATTAGAAACAACAATCCCTCCCTGCTTTAAATTGTCTAAATTTTGATGGTTAAAAATTAATTTCCTAATTGCTTGCCTTCTGATAATGAATCATACAAAGTTACAAATTCTTATAATACAAGATTGAATTGAAGTTCCATGAGCTATGGAAACAAAAATGAAAAGTTGATGATGAACAGCAAGCCAATGTTTTCAAAAGATTTTGTTTTTCAGTGATTCAGTCATGTCCAACTCTTTGTAACCCAATGTACTATAGCATACCAGGCCCTTCTATTCTCCACTGTCTCCCAAAAGTCTGTCCAAGCTCATGTTCATTGCTTCTGTGGCATCATCCATCTCAGTCTCTGCCCTTCCCTTTTCCTTTTGCCTTCAATCTTTCCCAACATCAGAATATTTTCCAGTGAGTCTCATCTGTTCACTATGTGGCCAAAGTATTTAAGCTTCAGTTTCAATATTTGACCTTCCAGAGAATAGTCAGAATTAATTTCTTTAAGGGTTGACTTCTTTGATGTCTTTGCTGTCCAAAGTACTCACAAAAGTCTTCTCTGGCACCATAATTCAAAAATGTCAATTCCACAGCCCTCAGTTTTCTTATAGTCCAACTACCTCTTTTTTATTTAATATTTTATTTTCTCCAGTTACATATAAAACAATTTAACATTATTATTTTCAGATTTTGAGTTCCAAATTTGCTCCCTCTCCCACTCCCCACCTCATTCAGAAGGCAAGCAATTTAACAGACTTTGTACATTTCAAAAAATCATTCAAAACACATTTCCAGGTAATTCATTCTGTGAAAATCCCAGTGAAAAAACACAGCTCTCTCCACTCTGGAAGAAGAGTTCTACCACGGCAAAGGGTTCAAAAGTCAAGTAATTAACTGGCAAGATGAGCAAGCAGAGGAAGTGCAATCGAACCATAGGTTCCTTTTTGGGGGACAAAAAGGATCAAGATGTGGAACCAGATGAAGTCAACAAAGTCAAAACTCCTGCATTGAAAGCTTCCAAGAAAAATATGAATTGGTTACAGGCCATGGAGGAGCTCAAGAAGGATTTTGAAAATCAAGTAAGATAAGTGGAGGAAAAATTGGGAAAAGAAATCAGAATGATGCAAGAAAATAATGAAAAATGAGTCAACAGCTTCCTAAAGAGACTCCCCCCCAAAAATACTGAATAAAATAACACCTTAAAAAATAGACTAACTCAAATGTCAAAAGAGGCCCAAAAAGCCAATGAGGAAAAGAATACCTTAAAAAGCCAAATTTGCCAGATGGAAAAGGAATTTCAAAAAGGCACTGAAGAGAATAATTCCTCCAGAATTAGATTGGAGCAAATGGAAGCTAATGACTTCATGAGAAATCAAGATAATATAAAATAGATACAAACAAATGAAAAATGGAAAACAATGTGAAATATCTCATTTGAAAAAACACTGACCTGGAAAATAGTACCAGGAGAGATAATTTAAAAATTATTGGACTACCTGAAAGCCATGATCAAAAAAAGAAATCATCCTCAAGGAAAGTTGCCCTGATATTCTAGAAGTAGAGGGCATAATACAAATTGAAATAATTCACCAATAGCCTCTTTTAAAAAATCCCAAAAAGAAATCTCCTAGGAATATCAGAGCCAAATTCTAGAGTTTCTAGGTCAAGAAGAAAATATTACAAGCTGTCAGGAAGAAAAAATTTGAGTATTGTGGAAACACAATCAGGATAACACAAGATCTAGCAGCTTCTATACTAAGGGATCCAGGGACTTGGAATATGATATTCCGAGGTCAAAGGAGCTAGGATTACAACCAAGAGTCACCTACCCAGCAAAACTGAGTATAATGCTTCAGGGGGAAATATGGTCACTCAATGAAATAGAGGACTTTCAAGTATTCTTGATGAAAAAACCAGAGCTGAAGAGAAAATTTGGCTTTCAGATACAAGAAGCAAGAGAAGCATGAGAAGGTAAACAGGAAAAAGAAATCATAAGGAACTTATTAAAGTTGAACTATCTACATTCCTACATGGAAAAAATGATCATTGTAATTCATGAGACTTTTCTCAATATGAGGATAGTTGAAGGGAATATATATGTGTATGTATATATATGTATATATATATACACATATATGTGTGTGTATGTATTTGTATATACATACATATATGTATGTATAGAAGGGTGTATGTGTGTATAAATACACATGTGAGTATGTGTATATTTGTGTACATGTACACATAGATAGAGGACACAGGATCTGTTAAATAGGAATGGATGATATCTAAGAAATAAAATTAAGAGGTGAGAGAGGAATATAATGAGAGGAGAAAGGGCGAGACAGAATAGGGTAAATTATCTCATATAAAAGAGGCAAGAGAAAACTGTTGCAATGGAGGGGAAGAACAGGAAGGTGAAAGAGAAAGGGTCAAACTTACTCTCACTGAATTTGCCTTAAGGAGGAAATAACATACATAGTTATTTGGCTACCTTATACAGGAAAGTAGGGTGGAAGGGGATAAGAGGGGGATTGATAGGAGGGAGGGCAAATTGGGGAAGAGGGTAGTTAGAAGCACATACTTTTTAAAAGGGACAGGGTCAAAGTAGAAAATAGAATATGTGGGGGGCTGGATAAGATGGAGGGAAATATAGTTAGTCTTTCACAACATACCTACTATGGAAATGTTTTGTGTAACTACACATATACAACCTATATTGAATTGCTTATCTTCCCAGTGGGGGTGGGTGAGGAGGGAAGAAGGAAAAGAATCTGGAAACCAAAGTTTTAAAAACAAATGTTTAAAAAATTGTTTTTCACATGAAATTGGGAAATGAGATATATAGGCACTGGGGTATAGAATCCATCTTGCCCTATTAGGAAGTTAGGGGGAGGAATGGTAGAGGATATAAGAGAGAGCAAATTGGGGGAAGGGGTATTCAGTAGGCTCACTATCCTGGGGTAGGAGTAGGGGAAAGAGAGGAGAAAAATTTGTAACTCAAAATCGTGTGGAAATCAATGTTGAAAACTAAAAATAAATTTTAAAAATACACTTTTCCTTTTAAAAATAAATAAATAAATACCTCCACTAGAATTCTGTCACTTCCACTAGCCTTGTGGTTAGCAAAGTTTCCTAAGACCTACATGACTTCATTCTCCCAGGTGTCTGGCTCTAGATCGATAACCACACCATTCTGGTAACTGGTGATATTAAGATCTTTCTAATGTAGTTCTTTAATGTGTTCTTGTCACCTCTTCTTGATCTCTTCTACTTCTGTAAAGTCCCATCATTTTTGTCTTTTGTAACACCCATTTTTGCATGAAACAATCCACTGATATCTCTAATTCTCTTCAAGAGATCTCTTGTCTTACCATTTCTGTTTTTTTTTTCCTATTTCTTTGCATTACTCATTTGAGAAAACTTTCTTATCTCTCCTTGCTATTCTCTGGAATTCTGCCTTAATTTGGGCATATCTTTTTCTTTCTCCTTTCCCTTTCCCTTTCCTTATTTCTTCAGCTATTTGTATAACTTCATCAGATTTGCTTTCTTGTTCTTTTCCTTCTTTGTAATACCTATTGTTACTGCCTCCTGTACAATATTGTGAACCTCTTTCCATAATTCTTCAGGCATTATATCTACCAGACTGAATTCCTTAAATCTATTCCTCATTTCTGCTTCATATTTTTAAGGGATCTCATTTAGTTCACTCCTAAAAGGTCTGATGGTTTTCCCTACTTTCTTCAGTTTGATTCTGGATTTTATAATAAATTCATGATCTGAGCCACAGTCAGTGCTAAGTCTTAAAAACTGACTATATGGAGCTTCTCCACCTTTGGATATAAAATATATAATCAACCTGATTTTATCCGGTGATGTTCACATTTAAAGCAAATCTTTGGTGTTTTCTGTGGCCAGGAAGTTATCTTGACAAAACTCTATGTGCCTATGCCTTGCTTCATTTTGTACTCTAAGGTCAAACTTGCCTGCCATTCCAATTATCTTTAGATTTCCTACTTTAGCATTCCAGTCTCCTTTAATGAATGTGACATCTTCATTAGTACTGGAGCTACTTGTCTTTGTCCTCCACTCCTCTCCAGTAGCATGATGGGCACCTTCTGACCCAAGGGACTCTTCTTTTTGTGCCATGTCTTCTTATATATATATATATATATATATATATATATATATATATATAATATATATATATTCTTATATATACTGTCCATGGGATTTTCTTGGCAAAGATGCCAGAGTGGTTTGCCATTTTCTTCTCTGTTGGATCACCTTTTATCAGAACCCTCTATTATGACCAGTTCATCTTGGGTAACCCTACAGAGCATAGCCCATAGTTTCATTGAGCTACATAATCCCCTTTGCTATGACAAGGCAGTGATCCAGGAGGGCCTCAAAGATTAAAAATGCTTAAGTAGTTTGAAATGTGCTATGTTTTATATATGTGTTCAGACTGATATAACTCATACAAGAAAACAAATACATGAAAAAGTGGAGGAGGGAGGTAGTGACAAAGCAATAGTGAGGGATGGACAATTCAAGTTCTACAATGGCACCCACAAAACATTAAAAGACCTTAAGGAAAGCTTTCAACACATTGGGCAGATTTTTATGGAGCACATATGAGATGGCTCAGATAATTATTGTACAGTATGAGAAATGATATTAAAGCTACAATTTGTTTTATTTTTGCTTTTTTTTAGAGGACAATTGGGGTTGTGACTTGCCCAAGGTCACACGGCTAGTAAGTGTTAAGTGTCTGAGGTCAGATTTGAACTCAGGTCCTCCTGACTCCAGGGCCAGTACTCTATTCACTGTGCCACCTAGCTGCCCTCAAGCTACAATTTGAACCAGTGGAAAGCATGCCCAAATCAATTTGATCAGAGATCCATTGAAATATGAAAGTATATTTTATATACATTACAAAATTTTGTAGTAGATGTAAGCATATTAAAAATTATAGACTCTAATGTCATTTTATAAACAATTACATCTCAGTCCAAATCTATAAAGTTTTTTTCCAAGGTCACCCAGATAGTAAAAGATATGGGATTAGAACTCAGGTCTTGGGGCGAAGTAGAAGCAGGACCTCCCCATGGCTCTGGCTTCCAACTTCCCCAATCCATGTGAAAAGGGGCTCTAAACAAACTTTGGAGCTGCAGTACCCACAAAATGACACAGAGAGTCTGAGGACAGCCCGGCAGGCCGGCAGGAATCGGCCAGCACAGCATTCTGGGAGCTGAGACCAGCCCCACACTGAGGCTTTAGCCCCAGGGCAGGCCTGACCAGCCGCCAGCCAGAGACACTCCAGATCAGCAGCAGCTGTGGCCCCTTCCAGAATTATCAACACACAGATGCAAAGGACAAAGTGAGAGGTCAGTGCAGTCTGGACTTTGGAACCCAGTAAGTGTGAGTGCATGGCTTTTGCCCCCGGGGCGAGAACCACTGAAATGCCAGGAACAGCCAGCCAGCCCCACATGGCAGCTTCAGCTCCTGGCCTGCAGAGTGTAGGGGGACCAAGAACCAGTCTGAGGGGTAATCGCTCTTGCTTTAACCTGCTTGGATCTGGATTGCAGTCTAGGGAGGAGGTCCTGGGGTGTATGTCCAGCTTACCAGAGCATGTGGAGACCTCAGAGAGGGCACCCATCTAATACCTCCAGCAGCTGAGAAAACAACAGCATTTGGGACGAAAGCTTCCCTGTCTGGTGGCAGAGTTCTACTGTGGCAAAAAGCCCTAAAGTCAAATCATTGAGTGGCAAAATGAGCAGGCAAAGGAAACAAAGCAGACAGAAGATTCCAACATTACACTCCTATTTTGGGGACAAAAAGGAGCAAACATGGAACAGGAGGAAGACAGTGAAGTCAGAACTCCTGAACCAAAAGCTTCAAAGTAAAATACGAGCTGGTTATAGGCCATAACCATAGACCTTAAGAAGCAGATAAGAGAAGTGGAGGAAAAATTGGGAAGAGAAATGAGAACAATGCAAGAAAATTACGAAATGAGAGTCAACAGCCTGAGGAAAATAACCCCTTAAAAAATAGACTAACACAAATGGCAAAAGAGGCTCAAAAAGCCTTAGAATGACTTAAAAGAAGAATGCCTTAAAAAGATGACTTTGCCAGATGGAAAAAGAATCTCAAAAGCTCAGCGAGGAGATTCATTGCTTCGGAATTAGATTGGAGCAAATGGAAGCTAATGACTTTATGAGAAATCAAGATGTTGTTAAACAGATTCAAACAAATGAAAGAATAGAAGGCAATGTGAAATATCTCATGGGAAAAACCACTGACCTGGAAAATAGATCCAGGAGAGATAATTTAAAAATTATTGGACTACCTGAAAGCCATGATCAAAGTAAGAACCTAGACATCATCCTCCAGGAAGTTCTCCAAGAAAATTGCCCTGATGTTTTAGAACCAGAGGGCAAAATAAAGGTTGAAAGAATCCACTGATCACCTCCTGAAAAAGATCCCAAAAAGAAAACTCCTAGGAATATTGTAGCCATGTTCTGGAATTCCCAGATTAAGGAGAGAATATTACAAGCAGCCAGGAAGAAACAATTTCAATATTGTGGAAACACAATCAGGATAACCCAGGATCTGGCAGCTTCTACACTGAGGGATCCAAGGGCTTGTAATGTGATATTCCAGAGGTCAAAGGAGCTGGGATTAAAACCAAGAGTCACCTACCCAGCAAAACTGAGTATCATGTTTCAGGGGAAAATATAGTCATTCAGTGAAACAGAGGACTTTCAAGCATTCTTGTTGGAAAAACCAGAGTTGAATAGAAAATTTGACATTCAGATACAAGAAGCATGAGAAGGTAAACAAGGAAAGAAATCATAAGGAACTTATCAAAGCTGAACTATTAGCATTCCTACATGGAAAAACAATAATTGTAACTTATGAAACTTTTCTCAGTAGTTGAAGGGAATAGAAATATATATATATATATATATATATATATATATATGAGGGTATATGGGCATATGAATACATATGTGAATATGTGTATATATGTTTACAGGTATACATAGATAGAGGGCACAGGACCAATTTAACAGGAAGGGATGATACTTAAAAGGTGAAATTAAGAGGTGAGAGAGGAATATAATGAGAGGAGATGGGGAGAGACAGAATGGGGTAAACTATCTCATATAGAAGAGGCAAGGGGAAATGGTTACAATGGAGGGAAAGAATATGAAGGCAAAAGGGAATGGGTCAACCTTATTCCCATTGAATTTGGCTTGAGGAGGGAATGAAATACACACTAAATAGGGTATCTCACCCTCCAGGAGAGTAGGGGGGAAGGGGATGCGAGGGGGGATGATGGAAGGGAGGGCAGGCTAGGAGGGAGGGAAGTTGGAAGCACCCACTTTTGAAAAGGGACAGAATCAAAGTAGAGAATAGAACAAGTGGGATGTGGGATAGGAGGGAGGGAAATACAGCCAGTCTTTTACAATGTATCTACTATGTTATTGTTTTGCATTAGCCACACATATACAACTTATACTGAACTGCTTATCTTCCAAGTAAGGGTGGGTGACAAGGGAAGAAGGGAATGAATCTGGAACTCAAAGTTTTAAAATCAAATGTTTAAATATATATATATATATATATATATATATACTATTATTAATACTATTTTACATGTAATTGGGAAATAAGATATACAGGCACTGGGGCATAGAGATACACTGGAAAAGTCAAAAGGGGTATGGGAGAAAATATGGGAGAGAGCAGATTGGAGGAGGGGATATCCTGTGGGACTGCTATTTTGGGGTGGGGGGTAGGGGAAAAACGAGGAGAAAATTTGTAACAAAATCTGGTGGAAAGCAATGATGTAAATCAGAAGTTAATAAAGCATTTGAAAAATTAAAAAAAAAGGAACTCAGGTCTTGACTTCCACATCATGTACTTTTTCCACATTATTTTGAACAGATATAAATCATGTATAGACAGAAGAGTGTTCAGTTACTTCTATAGTGCCATCACACTAAATACAAGGGTAATAGTCATGTTTACATGAAATCAAGGAGACTATATTCTCTATCAAAATCTATTGGATTTTAAGTTCTTTGGTCACAGAGCCATACTTCCCTAAATTTTGCATACCTCTTCCCTCATCCCTAAAACAAACATCATGCTGTGATGCAGTAGGTATTTAAAATGCTAATATTGTCTGTATATCTAACATGTGTGTAGCACTATTGGTGACATACATAAAGATAACATAATTGATTCAATATCAATAGGATACAGTCTTAATCATGATGGGATGGCATTGGCTCATCCAAACCCTTGCCCAGTATGATATAGATTCTTCTGCAGTAACTCTCTTTATCTCGATAACTGGGGTTGAGGAGGGAAGATCTGAAGTATTTAGAATGACATTCTCAGAGAAGAATCTAGTTAGGCTCTCATGGGACTTCTTATCATTAACTACTGGCCTTGACAACCTGACCACTCTATAGAGCTCTGTGACACCTTCTTGCTACATAGAGATATGCAGAGACAAGTAGAATCCCAACAGGGATGAAAGTCTCTCAAGGACATGAAAGAAACCAGTTGTACTGGCAAGATCACTAGTATCTGAGTCCAAGATTTTCATACCAACTCAATTCCATTCTATTCAACAAGCATTTATTAAGCACCTACTATATACAAATTGCTGTGCTAGGTGTGGGGATGATAACCCCTTCAAGGACTTTACCTTATACCAAGAGGAAATAGCATGCACCTAAATAAGTACATTCACAATAGATGCAAAAATATGTAAGGAAAATTTTATTAGGGGAAGAGAAATCACTAAGAAGATGGGAAATTATTCCTGAAAAAAGTGGGAGCCTTGAAGGACATTAGGGGTTCCAAGAGACAGAGTCAAAGAGGGAAGGCATCCCAATCATCAGGAATGGCCTACACCATGACAGAGAAGTAAGAGAAGACATGTGATATATGAAGACCATCAAGAAGGCTAATTTTGCTAGAATATTGTTGTTGTTGAGCCTTCATTTTCCAAGAGGACTGATGACATCATAAGATGATATCTTGACTTGTGCATGAATTGGATTTAAGTGAGGCAGAGTGGCACAAAGCCATCAGCCTCACTCTCTCCTCCAGAGTCATCAAAGTACAAGACAAAATTCAAGATGACTTGAATTCAAGATGATAAGATACAGTAGATGACCTTGGCATCTTCATGGTCTGACTAAGAGCTTCGCAGTGCATTCCACAGCTACTTTCATGGAAGGGTGGATGAGAACAATTTATTCCAATAGCCCTCTACCTCACCACTGTGTTTGATGCCTGTCAGCTACCCTCCACCTGGTTTAGCCCATCAGCTGAGACAGTTTTGCCAGGGTGTGGCCTCAGTAAGTGCTACAGCTTCTTAGAGGCATAGCTTCTTAGAGGTGAGAGTGGGGTCATAGCTGGACACCAAAGGTGGATGAGCAACCCTGAAAAGGGCTCAAGAAACCCTCACACCAGAGGTGCTGGTCCTTCCTGAACATCCCTCACACCTGGAATATAGTGCATATGAAGAGGAGTAATGTACACCCAGCTGGAAAGATGAACAAAGACAGATTGGTGAGGCCTTTAAATGTTAAGCATCAACATTTTTATTTTATCACAGGGGTGACTGGAAGTCACTAAGATCTCTTGAGCAGGGGAGGCCCATGTTGTAGGAAACACTGTGACTTTTTCACACAGTAAATTCACTTCTCTGAGCCTTAGTTTCCATATGCTTCAGATGACAGGATATGATTAGATGATTACTAAGATCCCTTTGAACTCTAAAACATTATTTGAGATGAGATAAACCCCTTTCTTCTTGTTCTGCTGACTATAACTATGATCCTGAGAGAACTCTGTATTGACCAACCAATGGATTTTACAGTGGTAGATTCTGCTGAAATATCAGATCCTAAGTAGTGGGAAGAGGTCTAATGTTTGACCCGGGAAGTAGGGTAAAGCCCTTGAAACCACATTTACTATTCAATTCAATCAAACCTAATTCACCAAGCACTTATTAAACAACTACTAAGCATCTGTCATACTATTTATAAGCTGTGATACCACAGGCAACTCAGCCTCGTGTACTTATTTTTAAAATAGGGGTAATGAGCCTTGTTTCATGAAAGGTAACACAGTATAATGGAAAGGCAAAGAGATTTGGAATCAAAGGGCCTAGTTTTGAAATCCAGTTTGGCTATTTGACTCCCTGAGTCAACCTGACCCCTCTTGACTTCCAGTCTTCTTCTTCTTTACTCCTGACCATGTGTTCAATGATCCAGAAACACAGGCCTTGCTACCCTTCCCCACATTGACACTCCCTCTCCCAAGTCCATGACTTTTCCTTGGTTGCATCCCCCCTGCTCCATATGTAGAATGCTTCCCTTCCTCTTTTCTACCTTCTGACTTTCCTAAGTGTTATAGACAGACAAAATCTGACTTACTGCAGGAGGCCTCCTTCTTCTCCCTCCCAATCCTTCCCCCAACACAGACACTGATTCTATAGTATTAATCCTGTGTCTTAGATTACTTTCAATAGAAAGATAGATAGATAGATAGATAGATAGATAGATAGATAGATAGATAGATAGATAGATAGATAGATCGATCGATCGATCGATCGATCGATAGATAGATAGATAGATAGATAGATAGATAGATGGGTAGGTAGGTAGGTAGATGGGTGGGTGGACGGACGGACGGACAGACAGACAGACAGACAGACAGACAGACAGACAGACAGATAGATAGATAGATAGATAGATAGATAGATAGATAGATAGATAGATAGACAGATAGATAGATAGATGGACAGACAGATAGACAGTACATATGTAGCTATTTCCATATTGTTTATTCCATCATATTATAAGTTACTGAAGGGCAACAGCCATGTTTCTGCCCTTCTTCATATTCCCAGCAGTTAGCACAATGCTTGGCATATGCTATTATTGTTGATTCAGTTGTGGCTGACTCTTTGTGACCCCATTTGGGGTTTTCTTGGCAAAGATACTGGTGTGATTTGCCATTTCCTTCTCCAGCTCATTTCAAGATGAGGAAACTCAGGCAAACAGGATTAAGTGACGTGCCCAGGGTCACAACATTAGTAAGTATCTGAGGCTAGATTCAAACTCAGGTCTTCCAGGTCAGGCACTCTATCCACTGCACTACCTATGTCCTAGGTAAATGTTTATTGACTTGAATCACAAACTGGGTGGCCTTGCATATGTTGCTGAACTTCTCTGGGCCTCAGATTTCTTCAGTGCAACAGAAGAGTTTTGGATCAGACAATCTCTAAGGTCCCTCCTAGTTCTAAATGACCCAACTCACAGCACTAATTCATATGAGTTATTTTTATTATTATGGTATGGTATGGTATGGTATGGTATGGTATGGTATGGTATGGTATGGTATGGTATGGTATGGTATGGTATGGTATGGTATGGTATGGTATAGTATACTATACTTGTATCCAGAGATACCATTTTGCAACAACATCCAGAAAAGCTGGGAATAAACCTGTCTGAATAGCTGTTGCAGAGAAATTCCAGACAGGATTCGGATGGGTTTGTGAGTATGGTGATGGCAGTAAAGCACAAGAAGCTGTTTACAGTGTGCCATGGCTGTATTCAGGGGCCCTGGGAACTCTGCGGTAGAGCTGCAGTGTGTTGGCAGCCAGGAGAGCTCTGAACCTCGGACACTCAGGACACAATGATAAGTCAAAAAAGAACCCCAATGAAGAAAGCCAACATGAGAGAGGCTAGATCCGGAAAGAGGAAGGAAATTGCCAAGGTTACATGGACCATAAGTAGAATAGCTAAGACAGAAAAGTAGCTTCTCTGGCTACAATTTCAGCCCTCTTTTCACTTTACCAGGCTGTCTATCTCAGTCCAATAAATATTCTGTGCTAATGATTCTATATACACACATCATAGCTAAAGACACAATGTTAACTGCCTGCAGCAGGAAAAAATAATTAAACCATTCTATAAATTATGCTTCTTTTTACAGTGTAATTTTGAAAGCTAATTTGTTTTAGCTAACTGCAGTTTGAAACATTAAATGTGGAACTTAGATGTTGATCAGAAAACAAACTGCCAAACACGAAGTTTTCCTTGATAAATCAAGGAATAAATTTCAGAGGGGAAACTAATATTATGAAATTGTTATATGTGTGTTTCAGTTGTTATTGCTGTTGTAATGGATTCAGGATTCAGAAGGCTGTTAACAGACTGGCGTAATGGACCTGAACCAACAAGATAGTCAGAAGAACTGTCACAAAGTGCTTTACCAACATGATTTCATGTGAGCTTCATGAAAACACTGTGAAATGGACACTACACGTATCACCTGCCCCATTTTATGTAAAAGGAAACTGAGTCTGAGGATGGTTGAATGATGTATCCATGTTCACATCATTCAGTCATATCTGACTTTTTGTGACCTCGTGGACCATATTGTCCATGGGGTTCTCTTTGCAAAAAATGGTGGAATGATTTCCCATTCCCTTTTCCAGTGGATTAACGTAAAGAGAGGTTAAGTGACTTACCCAATGTCACATAGCTAGTACCAGTGTAAGACCAGATTTGAACTCAGGTCTTCCTGACTCCAAGTTGAACATTCTATCCTCTGAGTCATCTAGCTAGCTGTCTCACTTACATATTTGGTAGGTGTCAAATATGGGATATGAACCTAGGTCTTTCTGATTCTGAGTCTAGTACACTAGCTGTTCTGATGTCCCACTGTCTCTTTTAGGAAGAAAGTTAGCAAAGATATCGAAGTGATTTGCCCTTTCTTTCTCCAGTTCATTTTATAGATGAAGAAACCAAGGCAAATGAGGCCAAATGACTTGCTTAGGATCACACAGCTAGTAAGTATCTAAGGTCAGATTTGAACTCAGATCCTTAGACTCCAGGGTTAGCTCTTTAGATGTCTCCTTATACTTTCTCTTGGATTACCTTCTCTTGTTTTTTGACAACTTCTTTCTTGGTATTTCAGAAGTTCACAAATATTTGATTGTATTTTCTATGCAGATGACTCCCAATTTATACATCAAGCTCTATATTTTCTCTCTTGAACACCAATCCCCTATTGCCAACTACCTGCTTCATATCTCTACCTAGATGCCCCACAGACACCTTAAACTGAGTCTATCCAAAATGGATAGAGAAGAAAATGACAAGCTACTCCAACATCTTTGCCAAGAAAACCCCAAATGGAGTGACAGAGAGTCAGATATCAATGAAAATGACTGAATAACAATAATCCAAAGTGTAACTCATCATTTTCCCACCAAATTCTATCATTGCTCTCAATTTTCCCATTTCTGTTAAGGGCATTCCTCAATATTCTTTTAGTCAACCAGGATTTAAACCTTGTAATCATGCTTGACTCTTAACTCTCCCTCACTGCCATATGCAATCAGTTACCAGATCCCCCACAACTCTAACATCTGTCCTCTTCTCTCCCTTCTCACGACCATTACCCTAGTTCAAGCCCTCTTCCCTTCTCAACTGGACTTGCTAACTGGTTTCTCTGATTTCAGTATCTCCCCTCTCTAATTTATTCTCCATACAGATGCAAAAATAACATTTTTAAAGCATAGGTCTGTCCATGGGAAAGTGTCATGTAATAGTTAGAAGTCTGGCTTGGAATCAAGAAAACCTGTATTTGAGTCTTGCCTGTAACACATTCTAGCTGAGTTATCCAGGGTAACTCACTTAATCTTTTAGTATCTCAGTAAACTCTACAGTATTATAAATTGCAGATGAGTTGTCACCCTATCTCACTGTGGGGACTGTCCATACCAGGAATCCTTGATATCAAGTATAAGTCCAATCCATGCATACAGCTAAAACAAAACAAACACATTTAACAATGTCACTCCTCTACTCAAGAATCTTCAGTGGCTCCATTTTTACACTAGGATACAATGCAAAGTTCTCAGGCTAGATTTAAAACCCTCCATTATATGGTTCTAGCATCCCTTTCTGGACCTATTTCACATTACTCACTTTCATGCATTTTGTGTTCCAAATAACCTTCTCTAATTACTTATTCTTCCCCATATTTGACATTCCACCTCTAACTGATGATGATAAAGGCCTTTTCTCATCCCTGGAATTTGCTTCTCTCCTCACCTCACCCCTGCTGCCTTTTACAATCCTCAGTTTCTTTCAAGGCTCACCTAAGATCCTCCCCCTTCCAACGAATTCAGTAGCATGATCTTCTTTCTCAAACTACCTTATATTTTCTTATCTGTGCATATGTTGTATCCCTAATACAATGTAAGCTCCCTATGGGGAAGACCTCTTTTTCTTTTTGTCTTCTGAATCTCTAGTGCCTTGCACAATGCCTTGTAATAATTATGTACTATATAAATATTTATGGCTTTGAATTGAATTTTATGAGGAACAGATCAAAGAAAAGAACAGATGATGTAAGGAATATACACCCTACATATGTTTTAAAATATTTGAAGGGTTGTTATAAGAAAGAGGGCTTAGACTCATTCTGTCTAGCTCCAGAGGAAAGAACTTGGACAAATGGGCAAATTTTAGGTCAAAATAAGGAACTCTGAGTAGTTGAATTAACAAATAGAACTATCCACAAATTGAATGATTAGCCTTTTATAGAAGTTAAAAGTTCCTGGCACTGTAGGACCAAAGACCAACTGATCACCTCTCAGTAGTTTTGTTGTAACATCAGCACATATTTGCAGAGGAAGGGCTTTCCTTATAGCAATCTTTTGAAGTACATAAAGAAACCAAACAACAAATTTAAAAAGCATTAATTAGCATCTATTATGAACCAGACATTCTATTAAATGTTAAGACTGTAAAGACTAACTTATCCCCATTTTACAGACAGGGAAGGTTACCAGGGCTAGAAGCATGTCTTATTTACAGTTTCTATTTCCCTCTGTACCTAGAAATTACAAAACAACATTCTCCACTATTGGGTTATTTTCCCATGGTCACATAAGTAGATCACAGAAGAATCATTACTGAAATCCAGGACACTTTTTACTACACAAAGCTATTTGAGAGATTCCACATGGTGTGTGAGGTAATACTCAGTGACCTTAAATGTCCTTTCCAATTCTAGAATACTAGGATTCCTAAAGGCTTTGTCTTAATCAAAGGTACTATCTGCCATTAACAAATACAACTGCGTTTGTTTTTTTAGAAGCATTTGGTAAAAAAAAAAATTTAATTCTCAAGTTCTACATTTCATGCCAGGTCAGCCATCATTTGGGGACATTAAACACTTCTGGTAAAGGCACAGGAGTTACTTCAAAATAATGAACAACTCTTTAAAAATGAAGTACAAATGGAGGTCTCATCGGGGCATTTTATTAAATAAGTGCCCTTCCCATATTCACTATTAGCCAGATTTTCTATCTATGCTCACTGGAGAGTTTCAATATCGAGTGTAGTTTCATGGGTAGGTACGCTGGGAAAAAAACAAAAGAGAAGAAGACATCAGGAAAGAGTGAGCAAGGCATTTGTATGCTTGAGTGAACCTAGAGAGAAAGAGAGAGATGACAATGTGTTTGGGTGAGGCTAGAAAGTGGTTTGAACCATTAAATAACTAATTTAGACACTGATGACAAAGCCAGCTGCCTGTCAAGCAAGAAGGTCCTTCTGGTCACATCAGGTTTCCTCAGAAAGGAATTAGTAAGCTGGATGGGATTTGAGGACTTACCCTACCCTCTCCCCGTTAAATCTGAAGGCATTCCTGCCACCCCCGCAAGATGAAGTGAGGGTTGCCATGGCAAATTGTTCTCCCACGCTACCGGAAGACCTTCCCAGTGGCAGGCTAACTTATGCAACAGATTCTCTTGACAGATTCCTCTCCTTTTCCTCTCTGGCATATTGTGTATCAGTCAGAGTTTAGGTTTTAGTATTCAGCTGCACTTAAGATCAGAGCTTTGTTTCTTACCTCCTTCCCTTGGTGGCCAGGAGGAGGAAGAGGGTTCAGAGGTCATGTGATAGGCAGATCTTTTCTTTCAGACTAGTTTTCTTTCTCCCCATTTGGCTTTCACTATATAATATATGTCTGGGGAACAGCCAGCCCTTGTTAACATGTATTCCAGATAATGCAGAAAAAAAAGATATAGTGAGGGAAGGTGAACACAGAGGAAATGGGGGTCCTATTAATGGCTCTGGTTTTTCATGATAAAACTCTGCTGACCTTTAAGACACTATTAACAACTTTTTAAAAGTCATTTTATACAAAGCCCAGAACACATAAATAGATAGGTGCAGCTATCAAAAGTGGAATAATAATGACCATTTCATTCAACCTATTTTGCATTTTTCCTCATCTACAAAATGGGGATAATAATTGTTGTTGTTCAGTCATTCAATTATGTTTGATTCTTCGTGACTCAATGGACCCTGCTGTCCATGGGTTTTCTTGGCAAAAATACTAGAGTGGCTTGCTATTTCCTTCTCCAACTCATTTTACAGATGAGGAAACTGAGGCAGACAGGGTTAAGTGACTTGCCAAGGATCATACAGCTAGGAAGTGTCTGAGCTTTGATTTGAACCCAGGAAGAAGAGTCTTCCTGACTCCAGGCCTGGCACTCTAGTCACTGTACCACCTAGATGCCCATAGCAGGAAGCCTATGAACAGGTCAAGGTTCAGGGATGGATGCTGATTTATGTGAAGGGAGGGAGAATACCTCAGGACTTAGTGACTAGTAGATATCCATTCCTCACCACAAGAAAAAGTCTTTGATTTTACAGGAGGCTTTACTTCAGCAGGGTAACTCAGGAGATGTGAGCCTCTTTGATCAGGGGCAGGAGGAAGGACCTTACATCATGAAATGTTATCTCTGAATTCAGAGGACCTCTATTCAAAATCCACATTTTATGTTCACCACCCTGCCCTTGGTTTCTTCATCTATAAAATGGGAAATTGGACTAGATTGCTTCTGAGTCTCTATGATCCTAATTTTCAACTATGATCCTATAACTACTAGGTTACAGAGGGACTGGGCCCTGGCTGGGTGAAGAAAGTTTCTGTAATAACAAAAATCACAGATCCAAAATGCATAGCCGTGGGATTATTATAAGGTGTTTGCCAAAATCAAGTGGACCAGCTGAAGCCAAATTTCATTTAAAAGGTCTTTCCTTGCTGTGTTCTCCTAGATAAAAGACATCCCAATAAGCATCTCTGACTGATAAATCTGATTATTTAGAGTTGAAGTTTAAAGTACAACCTGCTCAGCTGTCATTCATATTGTAGAATTTTTTTAAGTTTTAAGCATCTGTTATATGCTAAGAATACATTCTTGAGCTTGCTCAGTTTCTATACTGTTGTTTCAGCATTCTGGGAACTCCTAATTAGGAGATGAAATTTAATAATAAAAAAAGACTCTTTCCCCCCCTGCTACCGATACCTAAATCTAGAGACTTGCTAGGGCAAATGAGGCTATTTGCATTTCATCTTATTGCAGGGAAAAGAAATCTAGGACCTTTAGAAAACAGATACTAAAGCCAATCTCTTCACATGCCATTTTCATATTTGTATAATAGTTGAGAGCCTGAATGGTAAATGGACTTCTTAAGAGAGGTAACTGACATGCATGCATAAATGCATGCTTACCCTGGATCTCAACCTACAGAGGGTGCTGTTGATCCAACCAGAGAAGAACCACAGACCAGAGATTCTTCTCTCACTGCCCTGTTGGTGCTCTACTAGAGAGATATCTGTGTTAGGAGATAGACAAACAGATAGACACATATAGAAGTTTATATGTAGAGAGGCACCATGGTGCAATAGAAAGAGTACTCGATTTTAGAGTCAAAAGAACTGTATTCAAATCATGACAAAGTAGAAAGAACTCTGCTGTAGAAGTTCCAGAAACTGAGTTTGAATGCTGGCACTGTTGCTAGATAGGTAGATAGACAGATGGCTGCTAGCTACATATATGCATGCATGCATACATACATACATATATGGATGGACAGACACACACATGCATAGATACATGGATGGATGGATACATATAAACATGCATACATATCCAGATGCATAAGTAACATAGATACAGAGACAGACAATAAATGGATAGGTGAGATGATAGATGATATATAAATGACAGATAGATGGATAAAGACATAGATGACCATACATCTATTCTGTGTATAAATTTTGCATTTATCTCCTTATTTAAATGGATTTTCCCCCAATAAGATGCAACAAAGCTCTTCAAGGGCAAAGATTGTTTTACTGGTGTTATTGTTGTTTGGGCATTTATGTGTATTCATAGTATTTGTCACATAGTAAAGTGCTTAAAAATGCCCATTGACTGATTGAAATACTTACCAGTATTACCTTGGGCATATCATTTCATATCTCTGGATCACAGGCTCCTTAAATGAGAAATGGGAGAGGAAGTAAGCCAAATGGCCTCTTAGGTCCATTCCAGTTTGGAAGCTACAATCCTAGGATCATTTTTCTATCTAGGTGACTTTGGACAAGTTATATCACCTCTCTGGCCTCAATTCCCTCATCTATCCAAAGAGGGAGGGTAGATTAGACTCAGTCTAAGGCTCCTTCCAGACCTTGCGTAGATAGATAACCAGATAGATGGATGACTATCTATATATACATACAGGAAAGAGGGAGGAAGGGAGGGAGACAGAGAGAGAGAGAGAGAGAGAGAGAGAGAGAGAGAGAGAGGGATAGAATCGCCAAAATGGCTTCTTCTCAGTCTTCATTCTCCGTGACCTCTCTACGACCTTTGGCACTGTCGATCACCCTTCCTGCCCAGACACTCTTTTCCCTCCAGGCTTTCTGGGTGCCGCTCTTTCCTGGTTCAGCTCCTACCTATCTGGCTGCTCCTTCTTAATATCCTGTGCTGGGTTCTTATCCAGGTCGTGCCTTCTAACCCTAGGTGTCCGGCAGAGCTCTATTCATCTTCCCTTCTCTCTCTGTACTACTTCATTTGGTGATTTCATCAATTCCAGTGGATTTAATTATCACGTCTGTGGTGACAATTCTGAAATCTACCTATCCTGCCCCAACCTTTGCTGACATCTAATCTTGCACATCAAGCTCCTTTTCAGACATCTCAAATCAGATGTCCAGTAGATATCTTAAATAAAACATGTCTAATACAGAACTCATTACATTCCCCCCTCAACTCTTCAACTCTTTCCCACCCTGTACCACCTTCCCTATTATTGTGCAGGGCAATATCATCCTAACAGTCCCTCAGATTCAAGTCTCTTCCTACTACAGATCATCTTCCATTCAGCCACCACGGTGATTTTCCAAAAGCACATGTTCAACCATTTCACCTCCCTATCTGATAAACTCCAATGGCTTCCTATGACTTGTGGGATCAAAAACAAAACACTCTCTTTGGCATTCAAAGCCCTTGATACCCTAGCCCCTTCCTACCTTTCCAGTTTTCTTACATCTTACTTTCTGCCATGTATTCTCATCCAGTGACACTGACTTCCTGGCTGTTTTGTGAACAAGACACTCTATCTCTCAGCTGTGGGCATTTTTTTCAGGCTATCTCCTATGCCTGTAATGCTTTCCTTCTTATGCTCAGACAATTGACCTCTTTCATTTCTTTTTAAATCTACTAAAAACCCCACCTTCTACAGGAAGCCTTTCCCAACCCCTCCTGACTCCTGTGTCTTCTCTCTGCTAATTATTTCCTATTTATCCTCTATATTGCTTGCTATATATATTTACTTGCATGTAGTCTCTCCCATTAGATTGTAAGGCCCTCAAAGGCAGGAAGACATTCTCATTTTGACCCCAGGAGACATCTTCCAATTCAGAAGTGCTGAGCAAGTAAGTCTAATAAATAATAGAGTGGTCTTTTTTATTTCAGGGGAAATATATGAGTTAGATTTTGTATACTATTAGGGAGAAATAATGAGCAATTTTTTAAAATACACTTCTGTTTATACATCTTTTTTGTTTTTAAATATATTTCTATTTATTTCATTAAATATTTCCCAATTACATGTAAAAAATTTTTAACAATCACTTTTTTTTAATTTTGAGTTCTAAATTCTCTCCTTTCCTCCAAAACTCCTCCCTTTCTTGAGAAAGCAAGCAATTTGATATCAATTATACATGTGAAGTTTTACAAAACATTTCCATATTAGCCATGTTGTGAAAGAAAGCAGACCAAAAAAAAAAAAGAAGAAGAAAATTTTAAAAGAATGCTTCAATCTGCATTCAGAGTTCATCAGTTCTCACCTTGGAAGTGGAGAGCATTTTCATCATGAGTTCTTTGGAACTGTCTTGAATTGTTGTCTTGATAAGAGTTGTCTTTCACAAGTGATAAGTCTTACAATACTGTCATTACTATGTTCACTATTCTCCTCGTTGTGTTCACTTCCAAAGTTTTCCTGAAACCACCTTTCCGGTCATTTCTTATTGCACAAAAGTATTCTATCATAATAATATACCACCATGAAGTCAGCCATTCCCCAACTGATGGTTATCTCCTCAATTTCCAATTCTTTGCCACCACAAAAAAAGCTGTGATAAATATTTTTCATATAACGAGGTCCTTTTCCCTTTATTTTTATCTCATTGGGATACAGGCCTACTATTAGTATTGCTAGTTCAAAGGGTATATACAGGTTTATAGACCAATATCTATAAGAGTTCCAAATTGTTCTCTAGAATGGCTGAACTAGTTAACAGCTCCATCAACAATGTATTAATGTCTCAATTTTTCCACATCCCTTCTAGCATTTGTCATTTTCCGTTTCTGTCATGTTAGCCAATATGATAGATGTGAGGTGGTATCTCAGAGTGCTTTAATTTGTATTTTTCTAATCAATAGTGATTTAGAGCATTTTTTTCATGTGACTATTGATTAGAATCTTCTGAAAAATAACTGTTCTTATCCTCTGACCATTTATCAACTGAAGAAAGTCTCTTGTTTTTTTAATTTGGTTTTGTTCCCTATATATTTGAGAAATATATCATATTTCTCAAATGTGATATAGAAACTTGCTATACAGTTTTCCCAATTTTCCTGTTTTATTTCTAAATTTGGTTGCATTAATTTGTACAAAAGTTTTTTTAATTTAATATAATCAAAATTATCCATTTTGCTTCCCATGATACTCTCTATGTCTTGTTCCATCATGTCTTGTTCAATCATTTTATCCATAGGTCTGACCTTTTTCCATGATCCCTTAATTTACTTATGGTAACTTTTTATGTCTAAATAATTTACCAATTTTGATCTTATCTGGGTATAAGGTGTTGCAATATGGGTCTATGACTACTTTCTACCAAGCTGCTTTCCAGTTTTCACAGAAATTTTTGTCAAATGGTTAGGTCTTACCCAAAAAGCTTGGATTAGTGGGCTTATCAAACACTAGATTACTATGGTCATTTAGTACTGTGTATTGTGTACCAGATTACTGTGATGGTTACCACTTTATATTATAATTTGAGGTCTGGTACTGGTTGTCCACCTTCCTTCACTTTTTCCCCCATTGATTCCCTTTATATACTTGACCTTTCATTCTTCCAGATAAATGTGGTTATTTTTTCTAGCTCTATAAAATAATTTTTGGTAGATTGATTGATATGTTACCAAATAAGCAAATTATCTTAGGTAGATTTATCATTTTTATTATATTGGCTTGCCCTGCCCATGAATAATTAATATTTTTCCAATTGAATTTGTGTGTGTGTAACGTGTTTTGTAATTGTGTCCATATAATCCATAGATTTTTCTTGGCAGGTAGACTTCCAAGAATTTTATATTGTTTGCACTTATTTTAAATGGAATTTCTCTTTCTGTCTCTTGATATTAGATTTTGTTGGTAGTACATAGAAATGCCAATTATTTATGTTAGTTTATTTTATATCCTGCAACTATGTTGATATTGTTGCTTCAATTCGTTTTTAGTTGATTCTCTAGGGTTCTTCAAATATATCACCATACCATCTGCAATAAGTGATAGTTTTGTTTACCCATTGCCTATTATAATTTCTTTGTTTTTCTTGTTTTATTTCTATAGCTAGCATTTCTAGTACAATATTGGGTAACAGTGGTGGTAATGGGCCTCCTTCCTTCCCCCATTATGTCAATGGGAAAGCTTCAAATTTATCACCATTGCAGATAATGTTTGCTCTTGGTTTTAGATAGATACTATTTAGTATTTCAAGAAAGGCTTCATATTTTCCTATGCTTTCTAGTATATTTAATAGGAATATATGTTACATTTTTAAAAGACTTTTTCTGCATCAATTGATACAATTATATTATTTTTATTGTTTTGGCCATTGATATGGTTAATTAAGCTGACAGTTTTCCTAATATTGAACCATCCCTGCATTCCTGATATAAAGTGCATATGATTTCTGTGATATATTGCTGTAATCTCCTTGCTAGTATTTTAAATTTTTGCATGAATATTCATTAAGGAAATAAGTCTATAGTTATCTTTCTCCATTGTTGCTCTCCCTTGTTTAGGTATCAAAACCATATTTCTATCCTCAGAGGAATTTGGTAGAACTCCTTATTTACCTATTTGTCCCAAATAGTTCATTAATAGTGGGATTTATTGTTCCTTAAATGTTTGATAGAATTCACTTGAAAATATATCTGGTCATGGGAAATGTTTCTTAGGACACTAACTTATGCCTTATTCATTTTTGTTTTTTTTTCCTACAATATGTTAGTTAAGTATTTGATTTCCTTTTCTGCTTATCATAGCAGGGTTTTTTGTTTTTGTTTTTGTTTTTGTTTTTTGGTAAACGTTCATCCATTTCACTTAGATTGTTATTTTTACTGTCATATAGCTGAATAAAATAAGACTCAATGATTGTTTAATGTTATCATTATTGGTGGTACATTAACCCTTTTTGCATTTTATAATAATAATTTAGTTTTCTTCTTTATTTTTTAAGTCAAATTAATGATTTTTTAAAAATTATTAGTTTTTTATATAAAACCAGCTCCTAGTTTTATTTATTAGCTCAAATTAGGTTTTTTTGTTTGTTTCTTGTTTCTTTTTTTTGTAACTTTCAATTTCATTAATATCTCCTTTGATTTTCAGGATTTCCATTTTGATGTTTAATTGGGAAATTTTGATTTGTTCTTTTTTCTAGTTTTTTTAATTCCATGTCCATTATTGAAAGCTAATTTTTAATTGCATTATGCTGTGATTAGGGTGCATTTAATATTACTTTTCTGCATTTGATCATGAGGTTTTTATGGTCAAATGCATAGTCAATGTTTGTAAAGGTGTCATGCACTACTGAAAAAGGGCATACTCCTTTCTAATCCCTTTCAGCTTTCTCCAGAGGTCTATCATATCTAAATTTTCTAAGATTTTATTGGTCTCCTTACTTTCTTTATTGGTTATTTTATGAATAGATATATCTAGGTCTAAGAGCGGAAACTTGAAATCATTCACTAGCATAGTTTTACTATCTATTTCCTCCTATAATTCATTCAATTTTTCCTGTAAGAATTTGGATACTACACCATTTTACATACACAGGTTTAGTATTGATATTACTTAATTGTCTCTGATGTCTTTTAGCAAGATGTTGTTTCCCTGTTTATCTCTTTTAATTGGGCCTATGTTTGATATTGCTTTGTCTAATATTATTTGATTGCTACTACTGCCTTTTTTACTTCAGCTGAAGTATAATAAGGTCTGCTCCAACTTCTTATTTTAGCTCTGTGTGTCTCTCTACTTCAAGCATGTTTCTTATAAACAACATATTGTTGAAATCTGATTTCTAATCCATTCTGCTATTCACTTTTATTTTATAGGTTAGTTTGTCCCATTTATATTAACATTTACGATTACTAACTGTGCATTTTTCTCCATCTTAGATTGATGGTATATTGGAAGAGTATGTTGTAGTATTTGATTCAAATATCAATGCTGATATTTACTACCTATGTGACCTTAAGTAAATTTCCTAATTTTCCTGCCCTTGGTTTCTTTGTCTTTAAAATGAGAAAGTTGGTCTAGGATCTGTAATCATACATCTAATTTTTTTTCCTAACTCTATGTCTTTGATCTATGATCCTATGCTCTAGGAAGGGCATATAGAAATAAAGTAAATTTTAAAATTAAAAAAAATAAAAGCACATTATGGATATATTATATAGGTGGTATAGCCCAGTGAGTAGAAGAATCTTGGGAGTAGAAAGGACAAAGAGCTGGATGACCTGGGTTTGCCCCCAGCTCCAACTCTCTTTTAAAATTTATTTATTTATTTTTAGTTTTTAACATTCAATTCCATAACATTTTGAGTTCTAAATTTTCTCCCCCTACCCAAGACAGTGTGCAATCTGATATAGGCTCTATGTATACATTCACATTAAACATATTTTCACATTAGTCACATTGCAAAGAAAAATTAGAACCACAAGAAAGAAGAAACCTAAAGAGAGAGAGCAAATAGTATGCTTCAATCTGCATTCAGACTCTACATTTCTTTTTCTGGATATGGATAGCATTTTCCATCATGAGATTCTTGAAGTTGTCTTATATTCTTGCATTACTGAGAAGAGCTAAGTCTAACAAAGTTAGTCGTGACACAATGTGGCTGTTACTATTTACAATGTTCTGGTTCTTCTCACTTCACTCAGCAATAGTTCATGTAAGTCTTTCTAGGTTTTTCTGAAGTTCACCTATTCATTATTTCTTATGGAACAATAGTATTCCATTACATTCATATACACAACTTGTTCAGCCATTCCCCAATTGATGGGCATCCCCTCAATTTCCAATTCTTGGCCACCACCCACCTCAAATTCTTAATAGCTCTGTGATTATAGACAAGTAATATATGAATGTTTCAAATGAAGGCATTTCAAATGGAGGGAACAATATGAAGGAGGTCATTGATGTAGAAATGACCACAATGTATGCATGGGGACCATGAGATTAGCTTAATTAATGTTGGTCATATTTGAAAGGAGCAGTTGAAAAAAAATTAGAAGGTAAAACAGGACTATATAGATAAAATAATCTCTATGAACCTCAGTTTCCTCTTCTATAATATGAAATATAATAAAAAGAACAGCTCACAGAGGTTTTGTGAGGGAGGCACCTTATATATTGAAAAATGTGATATGAATAAGACCCACTTATGAAATATATATTCATCATGAGATATGTTTGAAAAATATACCATTATCATTCTTGCATTTAATATATTTTTTCCATTCAAGTGCCCCTTAAAATACATCTCCTTTGTGAGAAAATGCAGTATTGACTCACAGATCTTACCAATCATAAAGGCAGTGACATGACAGTAAGAGACACATGATGTTCCCTTTGGAATGAATAGCCTAACAATTAAATGCTCTCGCTCTCATCTCTGGGCAGTGGTCCAATTATTCTCACCTCTTGAGTAACTTGCTGTCTACTATAAATGTTCATCAGTCATTATGGAACTGTTTAAATTGAAAATCAAAGTCATCCTCTAAGTTGCCATTTGAAATGACCTTGTGACTGAAGTTATCACCTTGGTTTTAGGTCAAAGAAACACTTCTAATACTCCCAAATGTTCTCAAATGGAGTGGGAGGCAGTGTGGTGTAGTGGACATAGTAGTAGTACAGGAACAAATTAACCTGTATTCTAGTCTTAGTTATGTCACTAATATACTGTGTGACCATAGGCAAGTTTCTGCACCTCTCTGGGTCTCATGTCCATTATCTATAAAATAAAATGGTTGGATTGGATGATCTCTAGGGGCCAATCCATCTATAACAGCCTCTGTGTTTCTATAATGAACAGCCACTGAGTTGTCTGTCCAGACGTGATCTTGTGGGGTTTTCTATGGTAGTCTAGAGTTAAAGAAGTAATGAATAAAATTCTAACAATGCAGATTAAATGTAAAAGGATGACTTCAGGGGGAAAGACAGTTGTTAAAACATATACCAAAACACCCTAAGCCTTTAGACTCAACTACTTTAAAATTAATACATAACAAATGAGAAAAGAGTATTATGATTTTTCTCTGTTATCTCAATCCAATTATCAAAGCCTTTCTAGTTTCATATTTTACTATTTTACTTCTAGCCTTCTTTCCCATCCTTCCTTTAAAAGTATGGTTAAGTACTCATCATGCATGCTGATGCCTCTGGGCAGTCCTACGTGGAGCGGTATTCTGTTCTATGTTTAACAACCAGCTTCCCCCCCCCCAAAAAAAGTCACCTTTTCATGTTTAACCTGCATTGTTTTCCCCCTCACTTCCTTAAGTCTACACCATCAACAAAACAATAAATTACACACTGATTTATAGTGTTTGCCACTTTCCTAGGTGAAAATGCTAACATTGAAAATTTAATAGTTGGTTCTCAGGAATCTGTCCATCTGTCTCTTATCATGTCCCCATCTATTTTTGACTCATATTGTTTTCTCCATTTGTAATGCACTATACTTCTCTAGTCTCTCTCTACAAATATTACCTGTCTTTAAGGCTCACCTCAACTTATTTCACATAAATGACAAGATCACAATTTTAAAACAGGAAAAGACTTCAAGGATACTCATATTCAACTTCTTTATTTCGCAGAAGAGTAAAAAAAATCCTGAAGTTGAAAGATGATTCCCAAAAGGTGAAAGAGGTGGCGCCAGAGCTAGAGTGTGAACCCACATTCTTCTACTCCACATCCACACACACGGCACTAGCTTTTCTAGCACTCACTGATATCACTCTCTCCCAATATCTGACAGCGTGATCATACTAGAGTGCTCAGTTACCATTTAACAACTGATTATATCTTAAGTTCCCCCAAATAAATGTCAGCCATGACATAAACAAGTCAACGTGAGCTGATTAATGGATTCAGAGTTGAAAGGGATCTCATAGGTCACCTAATTCATCTCCCTCATCCTACAGAGAGTGTCTTGTCCCAAAGTCACATTGATCATGAGTGGCAGAACCTAGATTCAAATCCAGTGGAGGAGAAAAAAAAACAGGAATCTAGTGTGAATTGTTCATATTGCTCAGGGAAGCAGCCACTGATTACAACCGACCTCAGGCTACTCTAGCAACCCTTGTGTCTAATGTATTTCTAATGTTCCTCCTATTTCTACATTATAGAACAAAAGAAGGGCCAGTAACTTTTTTAAGGCACATATAGTTTCTATATGCAAGTATTGTCTCTCCAGCAAGACTAGAGATGATCAATCAAGGACTAGATGAACAATTGAGAAGGGACTTTATAGAGGCAATTCACACACCAGATGGGAGGTTAGACTAGACTTTTGTTGCCGTTCAGTCATTTCACTTGTGTCTGACTCTTTGTGACCCCATTTGGGATTTTCTTGGCAAAAATACTGGAGTGGTTTGTCATTTCCTTCTCTAGCTCATTTTACAGGTAAGAAAACTGACACAAATAAGATCCAGGGTCATCCAGCTAATAAATGTCTGAGGCTAAACCATTAGGATCTAAAAGTTTTAACTCCAAAAGTTATAAATCTAACATCTGAGACAAGTGCCCATTCCTTTATATTTCATTTGTAATCCTCTATAGAGCCTTATACAGTCCCAAATCATCCCACAGATGCATTTAATAGATACATAAAGCCACATAGAGCCTATAGTAAGGTGTCTATCACACACGGGATATTTGATACATCTCATGTTGTAAACAATTAACTGGGACCAAAAGCTTGTCTGCAGGTAAAAATTAATATCACAAGGTACACATCATTGACAGTTGTCCGACTGGAATTCGCAATTTTTTTTGGAAGGGTAAGACAAGGCAATTGGGTTTAAGTGACTTGCCTAAGGGCACACAGCTAGTAAGTGTCTCTGAGGAGGGATTTGAACTCAGATCCTTCTGACTCCAAAGTCGGTGATCTATTCACTATGCCTCACTAGCTGCCCTGATAGTGATTTATTTTTTAATGGAA
Organism: Petaurus breviceps papuanus; assembly: GCF_028583685.1. Lineage (NCBI taxonomy): Eukaryota > Metazoa > Chordata > Mammalia > Diprotodontia > Petauridae > Petaurus > Petaurus breviceps. Next base: position 18,168,296 of record NW_027187352.1, read on the forward strand.
GGCAGGTTAGTTGGTACCAAAAAAAATGAAATACATGTTTTTGGATGAATCTGTTTGGGATTTTGGTTATTTTTAAAGAGAGACAATAGGGCAGAAAAATTACTACTAGCCTTGGAATCAAAAGATCCACTTCTAAGTCCCCACTCTGTCATTTTCTAGCCAGATGTCCAAGGGTCAGACACTTAACAGGAATCTTACTTTGCTCATTTATAAAATGAGGTTAAAAATGCCTTCCTCACATGGTGAGTATAAATATCGAATAAGATAATAAATATGAAAGTATATTACATCTACAAAATAAGTACAGGAAAGAAAGGTGTCACCTTTATTTTAAAATAAAGACTAGCCTTTGGTGACTCACATTGCCATTCACACAGCACTTAGTACTTGACCTAAGCTGAATGAGTCTTCGGCTTAGCTCTAATAGCCTCAACATGTATCTTCGCCCTTACCCCCTTACCTTACCTACACCCTTACCTCCCTTGCCTCTGCTCCCTGAGAGCAGACATGATTTTTACCTTTCTTTGGACCCCCAGCATTCTGAACAGTTCCTGGAACACAATGTGCACTTAAAATATGCTTCCTGACTCACTGGCTACCAGGTAGTATGCGACAAAAGCTGTCATTTAATGCAGTTCTAATGCTCTTGACTTTATCCTCAACATCCTTGACAAAACTCCATTTTGGAGGCGGCTAGGTGGCTCAGTGAATAGAGCACCAGCCTTGGAGTCAGGAAGACCTGAGTTCTGAGTTCAAATCCGACGTCAGACACTTAACACAAAAATAGCTGTGTGACCTTGGGCAAGTCACTTCACCCCAATTGCCCTACCTTCCCCCCTCCAAAAAGCAGAAAAATAAAAGAAAAAAAAGAAAAAAACTCCCTTTTTGTCTACTCTAATATATTAACACTCAGATTTTCTTTGTTGTTGTTTTTGTCTTAGCTCATGTGTGGCCATCTTTTATGTATTAATTGAAATATGACTGAAACATTTCTCTCAAGACAGAAATGATGTGATTGTCTACTATGCTCAAAGATGCTACCAAAAAAGGGATTGTTCTTTTGGTGTGAGAAAGCCAAGGTAAGACCAACAATCAAAGATGATTACAGTCTATGGAGCAGGAAGGCATCTTGGAAGTTATCCAAATCTATTTTGCTCATCATAAAGATGAGGAAATTCAGACTTAGAGAGGATTAGTGTCTTGGTCAAGGTCACACAAGTAGTAAGTGACAGAGTTATAGTTTGAGCACGAGTTTTCAAAAATTCAGAGCAACCATTATACCATGTTTCCTCACCTAAAGAAATCAGTAAATCAATGTTTATTGATCATTTACTATATAAACAGGACTGCAGGGAATATAAAAGCACTGAAAATCTTAGTACATACACTTATTATATCTAACTAGGGAAATAGAACTAACTTAGAAGAAAAAAAATAAGTAGACAGTTAAGTCCCAGACAAAGTAGACCAGTCCCTTTAAGGGAAAGAGAAATTCAAATAACTAAGATGGAAATGGGGAATGGGATAATCAAGAGATTTTTCTTAGAGAAAAACAAATAGTAATGCCTCATGTACAAATGCTGATCTGTAGTTACAAATCACTTTACAAATATTCTTTAATTTAATTTATGTAAGAAGGAAATGAGTACCTTCTACATAGGAGGAATAGAATGAGGAAAGGTACAGAAAAAGGAATGCCAATGACATGTACACTGACCTGACTAAGAAGAAAGCATCTGTTAGGGAGATGTGGAAAAGAAATTTGTCAATGTAGTATTATAGGTTGACTTAGAGTCAAAAGACCTGTGTTTGAATCCTACTTAAAACACTTTGTGATTCTTTAGAAACATTTAACCTAAGTCTTATCTCCTGAACTATTGAATAGGATGACAATAACACCTATCTCACAAGATTGCTATTGAAGACCAAATGAGATAGTGCATGGAAAGTGCATTGCAGGATTTAAATATCAACATAAATGTGAGTTATAATAACATAAAATAATAATATAACATAAATGTTATTATCAGAGTGAAATTTGCTTATGAAGGAGCTTGAAAGGTAAACAAAAGAGTTGGGATTTTATGGAAAAGGTAATAGGAGTTACTGTAGGTTAGAATCATAGAATCTCAGAGACAGAGATTTAATCTTTGATAAGCTCATGTTCCCCATCTGTAAAATGGGAATGATAATACAGTTTGTACTACTTACAACACAGGATGGTTATGAAGAAAGTCCTTTGTAAACTTTAAAGTACTATGTAAATATGTTGCTATTATCAATTAAATAAAAAGATTTTTCTGCTTTTGGATGGAGTTCATATATAAAAGATAACATGCCAAGTCTTTCCTTGTATTTTTTATATTTAATATTCTGCTACACAGGTGAATAAAATAACTATTTTTTGTAACTCAATACATTAGTGTGTTGTAAATGCATCTTCTGTGGGTTTAGCGAAAGTATTTCAAGAAAACAGACAATAGCCATGGCAGATATCTTATTCTGATCCCACTTAGGGTTTTATTTACTGCTTTTGGATCTTTATATTTTGAAAACTTTTCATTAACATAGTTTGGAAATTGAATATTCAGTATAATGGAATGTAGTAAAATATTATTCTTAAATTTTTTATGTATCAAGGTCCTATCTAGGGCATTGTGTGCAACATTTTTGTGTATAATAACAGTTCCTTTCCAATGTGGTTTATTTATTGAATTCAGAAGGATAGTTTTGTGTCTGTACTTGTAGTACAAAAATTTCTTGTCTGATAGTCTGTGAAGGAGAGAAAGGTGCTGATGTAAAATCCTGGGTTCCTGATGGTATCTTGCTAGGCATTTGGTGAGCACTATTTTTTCTTCCCAATATGCAGTGATAATGATCTGCATAGTTTCCAGCATTATAAAATCTTCAGTGATCAATAAGTCTAGCCTGTAATTTCTGGTCCCAATGATCTAGCCCTGACTTCCTAGCATAAACTGCTCTGTTACTGCAATAAAATCCGCAAAACTCAGTCATTTGTTCAAAGTTTCATTGTGGACATGTTGTTTGTGTAATCATATCAACGTCCCCCATGGATCATCTTATCATTCTATGTTAATGTTGTTATGCAGTTCAATCATCTACCAGATTATAAATCTCCTCTATATACCCGGGAAGTAGACAGACACTTCTGTTTGTACATCTCCAGTCATGGAGGTCATTTTTTTTCTCTGGCAGACCATTCCATTCTCAGACAACCGCAATTATTAGATGTTCTTCTCGTTGAGTTGAAATCTGCCTCCAAATATCTTTGATATTGTCTATATAGAGATCAAGTCAAAACCTTCTTTGACCTGACTGCCTTTTGAATACCTGAAGAAAGTTATCGTGTCAATCATTCAATCAATCAATTAATCAATCAATCAAAAGGCATTTGGTAAGAGGCTATTTGGCACCGGGCCCTGGGAATGCAGACAAAAAATGTAATAGTTACTGTACTAGGAAGGTAGCTAGATAGTACAACTGATAGAGTTTTTAACTTGGGTAGGCTGGAAGACCTGAATTCAAAATCTTCCTTGCTGGATCTTCATCCAAGTCATATCTGCTAAAGGTGGATGTCCCCCAGGGTTCTCTCTTGGCCCATCTTTACTTCTCTCTCTCTGTACTATTTCACTTGGTTTTCTTAGCATTTCCCAGTGGTGTAATTATCTTTTTAATGCAGATGATTCTCAAATCTACTTATTCAGACAACATCACTGCTGACCTCCAACCTTGCATCTCCAACTGCCTATCGGACATTTCAAACTGGATATACTGCAAGCATTTTAAACATAACCTGGCCAAAACAGATATTATTTTCTCCTCTTCCTTTCTCCCTCATAGACTTCCCTAACACTGTTGAGGCTACCACTGTCCTCACAATCATTCAGGCTTACAAACTGGTTGTTATTCTTAACTGCTTTCCCCTTTCCCAATTCTTCTTCTCCCTCTCCAAACCAATCTGTTGTGAAGATGTATCGATTCTACCTTCACAGCATCTCTCACATGCAAGCCCCTTTCTCTAACCTGACACTACCATAATCTTGGCACAGGTCCTCATCACTTCATCCCTTGACTATTACAACAGTCTTCCCTTCCAGTTGGTCTCCCTGCCACAAGTCCCCTCCCATTCCAGTCTGTCTTCCACTAGTCTGTCAAATGAATCTTCCTGAAGCACAGATCTAACCATGCCAGCACTTACCCCCCATTCAATAAATTCCAGTGGTTCCCTATCACCTTCGTGATCAAATATAAAATCCTCCATTTGGCATTCAAAGCTTTTCACAACTGGGATTCTTCTTATCTTTCCAGTTTTTTTTATATCTTGCTATCTTCCACATACTGTTCCATCCAGTGACATTGGTCTCCTTTCTCCACTCCACCCTCTGACTCTGGACATTTTCAATCACTGTTCCCTAAGCCTTGAATACTCTCTCTCCTCATCTATTCCTGGCTTGCTTAGCTTCATTCATTCCTTAGCAAAAGTCCTACCTTTTGGAAGAAGCATTTCCTGGGGTGGCTAGGTGGCACAGTGAATAGAGAATTGGCCCTGGAGTCAGGAGGGCCTGAGTTCAAATCCAGCCTCAGACACTTAACATTTACTAGCTGTGTGATCTTGGCCAAGTCACTTAATCCCAACTGCCCTGCCTTCCCCGCTTCAAAAAGCAAAAAAAAACAAAAAAAGAAGTATCTCCTGATGCCCCTTAATGCTACTGCCTCCCCTCTATTAATTGTCTCCAATTTATAATTGTGTGTGTGTGTGTGTGTGTGTGTGTGTATGTTTCAGCTGTGGTCTTATGGGACAGAGTATAACAGAACTATTTCCTCTCTTGTTCAGGTAGTCATAAGTGGAAAGGGAGAACTCACAATAGTGGCCTTGGTCAGGTTCAGAAGTGTGCTTTCTTTGAGTATAGATAGGTTCCTTTTTTTTCTTAAGTTTAACTTCATGTTTGTTTGCTTCCCTCCTCCCCATACTTGATAAATGACTTGGTGCTTCCTGAGCACTTGACTTGAAATTTCTTTAACTTCTGTAATGATTTCAAGTGAGAGGGGAAAAAAACCTAACAATACCCTTTCAAATCAATATAGTTGGATGTTTGTATTGAGAGCTTAAATAACATGTTCTAAAGTAAGAAATCCAAAGGAACAAAAATAGTCTAACTTCACAGGCTTAGATTTGGACATATCTTAATCCTCTCCCTGCCTTCAACTTGCTGTATGCCTAAAAACATGTTATCTAGCTTCTCTAGGTTTCTGGTTCCACTTTCTAAAAAAAAAAATGGAACAATGACACTGACAACACAAGAAAAGGTGTAGTAAGTAGTGTGAAAAGATTTCTGCTGCCCAAGGCAATAGATAAACTCTAAATACAAGGAGACCTTATTAATTCATTTCTCCTCTACCTATTCAGAATTTACAGTCACTGGGTCTATGATTCTCACATTGAAGAAAAGTTGGAACATTTTTTTTTGCCTTTGCAAAACATGAGAAGTTTAAAGCATGAAGAAGCATGGAATAGTGTATAGTGTAGTCATCTTAGACATAGCTCCTGATCAGCAAAAGGGCTACTGATAATGGCAAGTGTTGTTTTAGAAGTACAGACTAGAGGATTATGGGAGGTGGAATCTTCTTGGGATGAGATAAACCCAGGAATTTTGGAATCCCAGAGTGCAGAGATGCCAAGCCAATGGCCAACCAATTGAAAAAGAAGAGTGTTGTCACCCCAAACTGAATGCAATTACGAACAGTTTGAGTCTAATCTTAACAATAAACAATATGTTGCTGTACTAAGACCAGATGAATTATTCCTTTCCAGTTTCTATCCCTCTTCCACGTAACCTTTGCTTGGCAAACTGGCATTAGTAGACTGGAATTTCCTATTCTCTTTAAATTTTCTTTATTCGCTGACTGAACTTTTATAATGTGTGGAGGTTTTTTTAAGTTAAGTTAATTTTTACTGTTTTCTGAGGGTTTGCACTAATGAGTGTATCACTTATTGGGGAAGAAAACAGGGCAACTCTCTAGAGTTAACTAATAGCCTTTAAATTAACTACAAATAGCCCTAGAATCAACCAATTCATCACAAATCTCCACTGAAGCATTCTCTCTCTCTCTCTCTCTCTCTCTCTCTCTCTCTCTCTCTCTCTCTCTCTCTCTCTCTCAACAGAAATATATAGGTTCATATTTAGCCTCTGACAGATACTGGTTTTGGTTTTCTTTTTTTTTTTTATTCTTGGTAAGTCACTTAAGCTCTCAGTGCCTCATCATGCAACACTCCTAACTTAGAAAGAATCGGTTTTGGGGGTTTGTTTTGTTTTTTTTGGGGGGTGTTTGCTTTTTGGATGGGGGAAGGCCCAGCATTTGGAGTTAAGTGACTTGCCCAAGATCACACAGCTAGTAAGTGTTAAGTGTCTGAGGCCAGATTTGAACTCAAGGCCTCCTGACTCCAAGGCCAGTGCTCTATTCACTGCACTACCTAGTCATCCCTCCTAACTCTAACTTAGAGAGTTTAAATTACATTGGGAGGAACTTCTCTGAATTTTCCATAAATATTCCACTTTTATATCAGGAATATGGCAAATCTCCTTTAAATTCAATGCCTTTTTAAAAATTAGTAGCTCAAAATTTGATGATTCCTTTCAGTTGCTTTCAAGTTTGGGGTTCAGAAATGAATTCTTCTACTTATATAGACATGTAAGAGACACTGGGGATACAAAAGTAAAATAATAAAAGTCACTACCCTTAAAGACTCTACATGGCAAATGTTTAATTTAGCTCACTGAGCTCTTCTTGTACCCTGGCTTAGTCATCAACCTGCTAGAGATTGCTCACATTTCTGTCATATACAAATTGGCCATGCATGATATCTATGCATCCATCCAAAGCGACAGATAAGAACGCTCAATAACACAGGTATAAGCACTGATCCCTGGAACACTCCACTAGGGGTCTCTTCCAAATTGATGCTGAACTATTCATAACCATCCTTTATTTTCAACTATTCATTCAGTTTGAAATAATTTAACTGTAATATCAGCTATCTCATTCTATTTTTTCCATAAAAATAGCTTGTAAAATTTGGCTAGATGTCTCCTTAAGATCTAGGTGTATAGCCTAGTAAACTTACCAGAGAAGAAAATGAGGTGAGTCTGGCATGATTTTCTTGATGAAGCCCTGGTTCATCTTTTTGTTCACTGCTTCCTTTTTGAGATGGTTATTAATCATTCCTTTAACAAAGCATTCTAGAACTTTTCCAGGAATCCAAGTCAAACTTGACAACAATGGAGTCTGCAGACTCCATTATTTTCCTTCTCAAATCCTATATTGCCTTTTCCATTGTCCTCAAGCCTTTAGCTTTAATGAAGTTACAATCTGATTGGGGAGTAAGGCAGAGATTCCAACAGTCTTAAAATCATGAACTGTTCAAACTGGATGACACACCAGACCTCATCTAATCTTACCCCTTTGATTTACAGATAAGAAAACCAAGATCACTCAAAAGTATAATGACTTAACAAGTACATGGCTAGTGAGTAGCAAAGAGTTGAAGTATCAACGTAATAGTAAGTAGAAAGTGATATCAAATATTTCAGGCCGAAGACTTTATTTTGAGTTAAGGGTAAGAGTATTGGAGGAAACCAGGGAAGACTTCTTGTTTGAGGTAGTATCTCAGCTGAGCCTTAGAGTTTGGAAAAGATATCTTTTGATGATGGTGGTGATGGTGATGGTGAATTGCAAGTGGCAGCAGCTCAGGTAAGTGCCCAAAATCCATGCCTGAAGAGAAGAATTAAGTTACAACATGAAATTAGCATTTGTTAAAGTGAAAACAGAAGCTTGTTCCAGCTGACTGTAGTAATGGTTAGTAATTGCAGGTCTCATTTGCTGACAATCTCATAAGTTAAAGGACTTGTATATTTGGATACATTGTTACATAATTGTAATTTTGCTATTGCAAATTGCTCTCATTAGATTATTTAACTTATTAGTATCTATTTTTATATTTCAGTTTATATGTACAATACTTGAAAATAATAAAACTCCATTTAAAAAACAATTCTACAGTTTGCTCTTCTCATGGAATGGGGCCAGTCCTCCTCCCTTCCCTTTCTTCTGAATTGCTGTGGTTTTGCTGGAAAAGTATAGGATCATAAAACTTTGGAAATAATTTAGTCCAACCCTTTCATTTCACAAATAAGAAAATTCACATCCAGAGGGGAAAAAAAAGTCTAGCCTAAGGTCATGCAGCTGAGTGAGGACTGGGTTCTGTGATGTATACTATGACCTAAACATGTATGTCAGCATTACATTCAAGGAATAGAAAACCTAGATAAGAGGCATTTTTCCAATCTCTTTTCTTGCTTCCTGCCTGCCTTCCTTCCCTGCTTCCTTCCTTCTGTCTTTCCTTCCATCCTTCCTTCTTTCCTTCTATTATTCTTTCCTTCACTTCTTTCTTCTATCCTTCCTTCCATCCTTCCTTCCTTCTTTCTACCCTTCCTTCCATTATTCCTTCTTTCCAACCTTCTTTCCTTCTGTACTTCCTTCCATTATTCCTTCCTTCACTTCTTCCTTCTATCCTTTCTTCCATCCTTTCTTCCATCTTTCTACCCTTCCTTCTATTACTCCTTCCTTCCATCCTTCTTTCCTTCTGTCCTTTCTTCCATTATTCTTTCCTTCATATCTTCCTTCTATCCTTCCTTCCACCCTTCATTCCTTCTCTTTCTTTTTTTTTTTTTTTTTTCTCTTTGGGGGGCAATTGGGGTTAAGTGACTTGCTCAAGGTCACATGGCTAGTTGTGTGTGTGTGTGTGTGTGTGTGTGTGTGTGTGTTGAGTCTGAGGCCACATCTGAACTCAGGTTCTCCTGACTCCAGGGTCGGTGCTCTATTCACTGAGCCACCTAGCTGCCCCCTTTCATTCCTTCTTTCTATCTTTCATTCCATTATTCTTCCTTCCATTATTCCTTACTCCCATCCTTCTTTCCTTCTCTCCTTCCTTCCTTGTTTCCTGCCTTCTTTCTTTCCTTCCTTCCAGTTTTCCTTCTTCACGGGGTTGTTCAACAGTCAAATGAAGCACTGTAAAAATGATTTGCAGATCTTAGAGTACTATCTAAATGCAGGACAGCAGCAGCTGTATCTCCTCTAGTGCTGGCGTAAACAAAATACTATTAAGTAATTAATAAATGCTGAATTGAACTTTCAACAAAAACATAGACAATGTGGTTATAGAGGCCTAGTGCTTTTGTTTTCTAACTACAGACTTGGTATGTATGTGTAGTACGGGACTAGCATAAGGCTTGATATAAGGGAATTCATTTTAGGATTCTGCTTGAGAGAGTCACAGGAGCATTCACAGATAAACTGTAGCACAGATAACTCCTAGGGAAGTCTTTAAACTCACAAGCCACAACTGCAAGGGAATCACTCCACACCTGTTTCCAGTTAACCACATGGGAGCTTTGGGGTCTGCTCCTAGCCATATGTTAAACCATAGTTGAAAGGACTTGTTTTTTTATGAAAGGATGAATCCTAAATAATCCCAGAGGAGGCTTTTATCCCATAACTGAAGAGGGAAAGAAGGGCAGGAAGCTGTTTAAATAAAAATAAGAGGTAGTTTTCACCTTGGTTTCACTAGCTGAAATCTTTGGCTTGGACTCAATCATTATCATCTCCCAGGAAAGCTCCGGGCCAAGAAACCCAACTTTATGTAAGTTTTCATCAGCTTTGTTACTCACACCTCTTCAGTACCCTCAGTACCTCTACCCTTCTGATTGGGGGGGTTGGAGAGCAAAACAAAGAACTTTTCCCAAAGTCTCCATTTAAAGAGGGCTGACAAACCAGGCAGTTCTTCATCTCCCATCAGCTGCACTGCTTGGACTGAACTCCACGTTTCCCACAGGGCCTGGCATAAAGGGTATGCTTAGTAAATGCTAGCTGGCTGACTGCCTGAGATACACATAAAATACGTTGCTGTTGTTTATTATTGAATCATTTTCAGTTGTGTCTGACTCTTTGTGACCCAATTTGGGGTTTTCTCAGCAAATATCTGGGGTTTACAGATGAGGAAACTGAGGCAAAAAGGTTAAGTAACTTGCATAGGGTCATCTAATCTATAAGATTAGATATGAACTCATGAAGATAAGTCTTCCCAATTCCAAACCTAGTGATCTATCCACTGCATCACCTAGTTAGCCTAGTATTTATGTATGTTGTTTTTAGTGGTTTCAGTCATGTCTGACTCTTTGTTTTCTAGGCAAGTATACTGAGTGACTTGCCATTTCCTTCTCCAACTCATTTTACAGATGAGGAAATTGGGGCAAACAGGGTTAAGTGATTTGTCCATGGTCACACAACTAGTGTCTAAAACCATATTACCTATCTGCCCTACGTATAAAATATATACAACATAAATATAAAGTTAATTAATATATTATATGTAAGGTGGATTTTAATGTGTGAGAGGTGGATTTTCTGTTATTCTTTCTTGGAGTTTAGTTTCTCAGGATCCATGGCCATAACAATCTCTATTTCCCAGGCTCATGACTTGTAACCATCTCCACCACACTTGTGCAGTGTTATATAATGATAAATAATATAAACATCTGTGCTTAAAATTGTAAATATCCACTGTTACTGCTTAGTGAGATGTATTGGTGAGATAATATAAACGTGTGAGGCTATTGCTGGCAGATTGCCTTCTTTGTCTGTTGCCCTATAAAGCAAGTGGGCACTGGTCAGTGAGTAGGAAACCCACAGGGGAATATGACAGTGTAATGCTATGTGTGCTGAGCTGTCCCCCTTTGAAGCTTGAGGGGATTTAGGACAATGCACAATCTGTAAGGCTGTGCCTACCTCGACTGACTCTATCAAGATATAGGTTAAGTTGCCCCTCTTTCTTGCTTACCCCTTCAAGATGAGTGATTAGGAGATACCATAGGAGTTGATGCTCCCATTATTAGGAACTCATTGAGAAGAACAGAATAAAGCTAACTTATTTAACATCTTACTGTGACTCTATTTTTGTCTTCCTGTCTGCCAAGATCAAGAGTGACCCTATTGCTAATTCTAGGACACCTGCTAGCAGTCCTAGTGTCTCTGCCAGTCTTATATATACATATGTGTATATGTATACTGTGTGCATATGCATTTATGTATGCATGCATGTATATATGTATGTGTGTGCATATATACACACTAAATAGCTAAATAGAAAGTAGTTTGATCATTAGCAACTGAGGGAAATATTTCATACAGAAGTTAATACTTGAGCTATATCTTAAAAGAGACATATTTTATGAGTAAGGTGGTTTGCATTTGAGTCATGACAACCAGAGCAAAGGCATGTAGATGGGATATAGAATATTGTGAGTGAGTTGGATTGGTTGGATCACAAAGTGTGAGAAGGATTGGAATGTTCATCGAGGCTGGCAATTTATAATGTGTAGTCATCTTGTTCAGGGCTTTAAATACTGGACAGAAAGAATTTGTATTTTATCTTAGCAATAATAGAAAGACACTGGAATTGATTGAGTACGGGAGTCAAGTGGTTAGGTTTGCACTTAAGAGAAATCATACTGGCAGCCATGTGTGGGGCTGTTCTAGAGTGATGAGAAATGAGTCAGGGAAACCAATGAGGAAGTTATTACAATTATATTTGTGAAAGATGTTGAATACCAAACTAAGTTACTAGCTCTGTGTTAATGGAGAGAAGGGGCCAAATATGAGAATCATTGTGAAGGTAGACTTGGTAACTGATTGGATATATGGGGAGGGAGAGAATGAGAAACCCAGAATCATGCCAAGATCATGAACCTAAGAGAATGGTGGTATCTTTGACAAAAATTGGAAAACTTAAAAAAGAGTAAAGTTTAGGAGGAAAGATACTAAATTCAGTTTTCAACAATATGTCATAGGACCATTGGTAGAGTTTAAAATTTGACAATATCTTCCTAAAAATATGGCTTTCAAATCTGTCTATGGATCTATTTGCTTTAATTTTAAACAATGAAGAAGTAGCTGTGATCTCTCAAACTTGATTATTTTCAATCCCTAATGTAAGCTCAGTTCTATACAGACACACAGACACATACACACACAGTCTAACAGTGATCAAATAGCTAGCATTTACATAGCACTTAAAGGTTTTCAAAATATTTTACATATAATTATCTCATTTGATCCTCATAACAACTGTGTGAGGTAGGTTAGGTACTATTATTATCTGCTTTCCAAATTGCTTATGAAGAAATAGAGACTGAGAGGTTAAATCACT
>NW_027187352.1:18180588-18188088 GCF_028583685.1 Petaurus breviceps papuanus
CCTCCACTGCAAAGAGTTTCTACTTCTTGTGTCTGTATTCAGGGAGTTTTCACAGAGTCATCTATATCACAAGAGAAATTAAAAGATGACAAAGTCCATTATTAAACTTGAAGACAACACATAGCTAAAGTCCTAAGGGGATAAAAGAAAAACCTAACTAAAACATTGTGTTATAGTACTAAACAATGAAATGACCATTGTGCTTCTACTGACATTGTATTGACTCAGGATAACTAATTTTGAAAAGTTGAAAATAAATTGAGCTGGATTCACTATTTTAAATTAGTTCTTTGTTAGCTGAGTGTTGGATTTGATGCCATATACATTACAGTGCTCTCTTATGTTTTTAATTCTGTGATTTTTAAAGAATGTCCACAAAAATATGCAAAAATTATAGCTCTTAAAGAGCATACTTCAGTGACTGGTAGAGATACTGCAGAGGCTGTCAGTACGGAAAATCAAGTTGGATTTGCAGTAAGTGGACATAGATTCAAATCCCAGAAAAGCTTTGAATGTGGAGTCAGAAGACCTGAGTTCATATTCTAGATCTGCCATTTTCTATCAGTTTGGTCTTGGAAAAGTCACTTAATCTTTCTGATAATTTCTTTATATGAAAGATGAATGCATTGAGCTAGATAATTTATAAGGTCCCTTCCAGTTCTGAATCTATTATCCTAGGGCCTTGCCATCAACCCTGATGCTGTACTGTAAAAAATCTCTAAGACAAGCCAGCTGCCTTGCAGCAACACTCTCATACATATTCTTTCTACACCATTAGAATGTAAGTCACTTAAGAGCAGAGGTCATCTTGGTTTCATATCTGTGTCTTCAGTACTTTACACAGTGTTTAGTAAGAACTAAGGAAATGTATTTTTTATTCGTTCATTCATTCATTCACTCTATGTTCCATTAATCATCCATCATGAGAAGAATTAATAGAAAGAATATATGTGTGCTCTCACTGGATTGTCTTGAATCATGAGAACTAGATTTGAATTTCAGCTCTGCTATGTAGCCCTGATAGGAAGACTACTAAGATTCCATGTAGCTGAAATCCTAAAAGCTCATAAGACTGTTTCCTAAGGCATGCTGGAGTCATGTCCTGTACAGGTAAGGTACAGGTGGAAGGAATATCCACAAATTCAATTAAGTCAAATCTTTTGAAATAATATCTTTAGTACAAGATGCCTGGAGAAGTATATAAAAATAAATGGCAGGGGGCAGCTAGGTGGCGCAGTGAGTAAAGTGCTGGCTGTGGAGTCAGGAGGACCTGAGTTTGGTTCCGAGCCTCAGACACTTAACACCCACACAAAAAAAAAAATTAGTCGTGTAACCTTGGGCAAGTTACTTAACCCCAATTGCCCTCCAAAAAAAAAAGCAAAAAAATATATATGGCACATGATTCCTGGCTCAAGAAGCCAGTATAGTTGAAAAGTTAAGACATTCTCAGACAGATGCAATACAAATTAAAATAAAGTTCACAAGATAAAGAAAAAATTATTATGAGATCAGACCACTTCCAAAATGAAGGATCACAGCAATCTTCCTGATAAAGGTACTGTTTGAGCCAGACTACAAAGCATAGATGGAAAAATAAGTATAGGACAAAATTCTTCTCTCAGAGATTGCAATCTAGTTAGAGAGGCAGAAAAGACATGTGTAAAACTGAAATAATCATGCTAGGTACTATGTACCAAAATGATAAAATTAGAACTGCAAAGTGAGATTCAGTGACCTGAATTCAAACATCCACCTCAGACACTTATTAGTTGTGTGACCCTGGGTAAGTCTCCTAACCTTTCTGTGCCTCAATTTTCTCATTACATAAAATGAAGACATTAACCTCAACCTTTAATGTCCCTTCCATTTCTAAATCCAAGATCCTATGACCATAAGTGATAAAGGATATTGGGAAAGAGAGAGCATGCTGTTGGCTGAAGCAGTCAGATAAAGCTTCCTTGGTAAAGTAAAACTTAAGTAAACTTAAAAGAAAGGTCAAATTTAGATAGGTGGACAGCAATATGGAGAATATTTCCTGAAAGATGACTAAGAAAACCCAGAAAGAGAAAGAGGGAAGGATATGTTAAAGTAAATATCTAGAATTCTGAGAATACCAGCCTAGCATTAGGGAAAATTTGGGAGTGTCTCGATATGTGAGATAAATGGTGTGTTGGTCTGAATAAGGGCTATGCTTTCCCTGAACACCTGGATTATTTGAAATCTGAGAGTGGACTGTTAGTAAGTTCTTAGCCATTGCACATTTTTCATCATATGCTTACACTTTTTTTTCCCTTTCAATGATACCTCAATTTTGGTGACATAGACCCTCAAATTGAGTGACAGGACTGAAATAGGAACATACAACAACTCTGGTATCTTTTTTTTTTTTTTTAAGCAATCGGGGTTAAGTAACTTGCTCAAGATTACACGGCTAGTTATTTCTGGGTGTGGTGCTGAGTATCTGAGCCTGGATTTGATCCAGGTCATCCTGATACTGGAGCCGGTGCTCTTACTCACTGCCCCACCTGGCCGCCCCTAAGCAATTGGGGTTAAGTAACTTGCTCAAGGTTACATGGCCAGGTGTTTCTGGGTGGGTGCTAAGCGTCTGAGCCCGGATTCGATCCCCAGGTCATTTCAACACTGGAGCCGGTGCTCTTACTCGCTGTGCTACCTGGCCGCCCCATCAACAGGTCTTCCAAGTCTTTTCTGGTGCAAAAGATTTTTAAGATCTTAAGCTTATGTCACCTTTTCCCCCACCAACTAGTTAGGATCTGTCACTCCTCTGTGCTTTCTTCTTCTTTGACATTTGTCAGATTCTGCCTTTTGGAGGAATGCTAAGTGTGATATAGGAGAACAAACACTAGACCTAAAAATCAATGGAAAGTCGAGACCAAAGCCTTGCTATTTTCTAACCACATGACCTGTAGCAAGTCACTTCTCATTTCCTTATGCCAAAAATGGAGATAATCTAGTTTGCACTACCAACTTCAGAAGAAAGTGCTTAAAAATTACTGATCTCTTGAATTTACACAGCACTTTCATATACAGATATAACCTTCCCCAAACCAGATAAGAAAAAATAAAAATGAAGGGAGGCAGTTTCACAAAACTAACCAATACATCAACCAACTAACAAAATATGCATTATTCCACCATCACCCCTTTCCCTAGCTCAGCCCTACATTTTGTTGGCCAATTCCCCTGTCTCTGAGCAGGCTACATCCTCTCAGGAAGATGCCCCAGACCTGGCAATAGCAGAGACCAACCTAACCAGGACCGAGGGAAGGGAACTCCCAAGAATGTCACCTGAGCAGAGGACCCCTCAAAATAATGCTGGTTACCTAGATAAGCTCTTGGTCTCACCACCTCCCAGTGCCAGTGGTGACTGGAAAGCAATTGCATCTGAGCAATGTGAAACTCAAATGGCCAGTGCTGGACCTATTGGGCTCCAGGATGGGCTCAGAAAGACATGAAAAGTGAATTTTGAATTATTGTAGACTCATACCCTATCACCTTCATCCCCTCTTCCACCTGAACCAGAGAGGGCACCACGGGCTATGGCAATGAGGGCTCAGGTTCCAGTGAGAGGTATTAGGTCATTAATGATGGTCATAGAGGAGTGACACAAAGCCACCAGGAATGGGGCAACACCCATGACATTGGCCAATCAGGGATGGAGAAAGAGTTTGATACCAGCAGTGTAGATCAGACTAAGGAACATATCCTAGGATGGGATATTATAGCCTAGGAATTTGCAAAGGCAGATCAGCTTGAGACTTAGTTGCCAAGGTGCTGACTTACAGGACTGAGAATTTGGGAACACAGACTCACTTGGGACTTACAGTAGCCAGGTTGTTGAATTACAACACCCTTACAAAGGAAGAGAGATGTATTTTCTTAACTCTTCTTTGGAGCCAGGCATGGTCATTATGATTACACAACATTTAGTGATTTACCTCTTGTCAATCTTGTTCCTTTTATTTACATTGTTGTAGTCACAGTATAAAACATTATTTTTTATTTATTATTTATTTTTTGGCTTCTGCTTATTTCACAGTATCAGTTCATATAAATCATTTCTTGTTGCTCTTTTTTTTTCATCATATCTTACTGGATAGCAATATCCCATTATGCTCAGGTAGGTCAATTTGTTGGGCCGTTTCCCAATCTGTGGGTGTCTACTTCCTTTCCAAATCTTTTCTCCAACAACAGTGCTGCTATAAATATTTTGATGCATATAGGACATTTCTATCTTTTCCCCCATTGGGGAGAGATGCCTAACAGTGGGATCTTGAGGTCAAAAGGCCATGTAGTCATTTCCTTAATGTAATGCTAAGTGGACAAAAGGACTTTTTAAAAATCTTAAGAGTATTACAAAGTGTTTGTTGTTACTATAGTTATTTTTAAACATGTTCTCTACCCCTCTAGACCCATAAGGGAAAAGACCATGTTTTATTGATTGAATCAAATCCCCCAACTGAATTGAAGATCAATTATTCCTATCTAATCCTCCATAAAAACCAACCAGTAGCTTTTCATGGCAATGGAGAGGGGGTATAAAAAGCCCTGTATTGAGAGTCAGAAGACTAGTACTCAAATGCTGACTCTGCTGCTTACTAACTGTGACCATGGGCTATTAACCCCCTATTTTCCTGGTCTCCTACTCCACATCAGCAAAATAAGGGGGAGGGAGTGTGTGGACTACATAAGTTATATCTAAGGTTCCTTCTGACCCCAGATCCGCTGACACTAAAGCAATCTCACAATATCACTTCATATATGTGGGTATAATGGTCTCAGAAGACAGGCATAGCAACAAGCAGAATTCCCCAATGAATGGGACTTTATAGGTCATTTAGTTCACTTTTTTTTGCATTTCCCCCCTTTATGAATACCCTCTAAAGCACATATAACAAGTGGCAATTTATCTTCTTTCTGAACATGTCTGGTGATTTGGGGATACACTATCTCATGAGGCAAATTTTTTAAATACCCATCTAGTTAGGAATATTTACCTTATAGTGATTCAAAATCTGAGATTTTGAAGGTCATAAATCACAACCATTATAGCATTCCTACTTATTTACTTAGTTTTCTTTCATTCTTCTCTGTTCTGGGAAAACATAAATTCTTTTCTTCCAAAAGCAAATTTCTAAGCAATTCTGGCACTCAGATTGGGGTTGCACACATAGAAAGTACTTAATAAATTATTTATTTTATTTTATTTGTCATTTCTTTTCTCCTGATGAAAAAGAATGCAAAGTATGATGAAAATAATATTGAATTTGGATCAGAGGACCTGGGTTCAAATCCCACCTCTGCCATTTATTAATTATATTCACTCTAGGCATGTAACTTCACCTCTATGTGTACCAGTTTCCTAATTCATAAAATAAATGGACTGGGCTAGCTAATATTTAAAATCCTTTTCAGTTTTATGTCTATAATAAATGTAAATGATGTGGGGGTGGCTAAGTAGTGCAGTGAATTGAGCACCAGCCCTGGAGTTAGGAGGACCTGAGTTCAAATCTTACCTCAGACACTTAATACTTACTGTGTGACCTTAGGCAAGTCACTTAACCCCAATTGCCTTGCCTTCCCCCTCCAAAAAAAATTGTAAATGATGATAGTGGTGGTGGTGGTGATGTAAGTAGAGTCCCCAAACCCCAAACTATTAAGTCCAATTAGCAAACACAACCTAGCTGAGAAGTTGAAGCTTTAGTCACTGATAACCAGCACAATCCAATATTTATGAAGACATTATTCCCCTGTGGAAAATTTGCTGTTTCTGTGGTAGAAAAATCTCAAAATGGGAATTTGGGCAGCTAAGAAAATATAGGATTTTGCTCTGTAACTCCTTAATTGTATAAGAATTAGTGAAACCTTCATATAGGACTTCTATGGAACTCAACCCAGTTGGTGCCCATTACACATTCAGCCCAAGTTCAGTTGAAAGGCATTTTCAGTTTAGTGGGATATAGCAGATAACATAGTTCCCAAAATATCCCACATCCAGTGCCAGCTTTGCTCTTACTTCCAGCCTAACAGCATTGTCCTGGTCTCCAGTCCTGATAATATCCCCATTCATGATCCCACTCCTCATTCTAATGCACCTCTCAATATTATCATTGTTATTGCTTCTACCCCTCATCGCTGAATTCTAGTCTGGCCATATTAGAATGTCTAAGACTATCTCTGGCTGTGTTCTTAATTATACCAGAGTGTCTACTCTTGTAGCAGGAGAATGTGCCCCAGGCAGGGAAAATAGTGAGAGCTTAGGCAAGATTTAATCTCATAAATCAGTGGAGAGGATATTGACTTGGCTAGAGCAAAGAACATTTTGTTTAAAAGTAGTGAAAAATTATGATTTGTAGCAAATGAGAGCATAACATAGTGTTGCTGCTGATGATATTAATAATATTAACCAACATATATACACACATACATATGTGTATATATATATGTGTGTATATATGTGCATGTTTGTGTATATTCTATAGACATACATGTATGTGAATAGGCATGCATGTGCCACATGTGTGTATACATACCTATATACATATACACGTAGAAATATACATGCATACGTTTGTGTGTGTGTTTGTGTGTGTGTGTATAACTTGAAGGTTGCCAAAGTACAGACTCAGGTCTTCTTGACCTGATATCTAGCACTTTCTCCTTTATGCCACCTAGCTGCCTAGAGATGGAATTAGAGTCTGGAAAATATAGATTTAAATCATGCTTCAGATACCTACTAGTTATGTGACCATGACAAATCACTTACTGCCTAATTGCCATAGATAGTAATTTGTAAATTGCAGACAAATTGCCTGTCTGCCTTGATAGAGAACATTCCCACACCAGGAATTGCCCATACCAAGAAACTCCAGGTCCAGTCCCACCTTCTCAAAAAAAAAAATAGTAAAGCATATGGGGTAGTAAACAGAGATTTGGATTTGGAATTAGGAAGACTTGTATTTATATCCTGCCATAAACACTATTAACTCAAAGATCTTCAGCAAATCATTTAACATCTCCATTCTCTAAAGTGGTGAGGCGAGACTCAGTGGTCTCTTAGGTCCTTCCCAACCCTGAATCTATGATCCTACATAAAGGCCTTGCAAATTTTATTTTTTAAATATTTTATTTTTACCAATTATTTGCAACAACATTTTTTAACATTCATTTATTAAAATTTTGAGTTCCACATTCTCTCCTTCCCTGCACCCCTCTCCCCTCCCCGAGATGCTAAGCAGTTTGACATGGGTTACATTTGTGCCTTGTAAACTTTGAACCAATACACATATTAATTATACCACATCATATCACTATATTATTATGTTAAAACTTATTGCTTCTTTGACTTTAGTTTTTGATGGAGTTCATATACTCATGTCCTAGTGCAAGTCACTTAATATTCTTCTTTTATGATTAATGATCATTAGACTATTGCTCAGATAAAATAATTTTTGTATCTGAATGAAAGTGTGGGGACATAAG